>NW_015505534.1:333461-348032 GCF_001515645.1 Sinocyclocheilus grahami | reverse complement strand
CCTGAGCCTCTGAGCCTCTCCACGTCACGACTATCTCCAAGATTTCCCCTAAGGATTTTTTTGGGGGGGGCTATAATATCTGCGAACGCGTGATGTCGGTGCGAGCTGCAGGCATCCCGGTGACGTCAGCGCTCTCAAGCAATGCTGTCTTCGAGGTCATGCCACACTCTGCTGCCCTTCGCCATTTTGAGCGTGTGGGCTGCACATTGCACTCCAGAGGCCTCTCCTGTCCACGAGTCCGCTCCAAGGGCCTTTCCTGTGCCTCCAGAGGTGGCTCCCCTCTCTGCCTCTGCCATGGCTCCCCTCTGTGCCTGTTCCGCTTCACGGACCTGGCCCTCCATCCCTCCCCCAGTTCCGCCTCCACTCCACCACCCTCCTGGACTTTTTGGGTTTTGTTTGGACGTCTGGAGCCGCCCTTAGAGGGGGGGAAATGTAATGAGGTGTTTGGGTTTTGTCATTTTCATGTTTTCTATGTCTTTTATTTTGTAATTGTTTCCTGCTGTTAGTTTCATGCTTCCCTTGCCTCATGTCTCTCTGCCTTGTGTATGTGTCATGTTCTGATTGGTAGTCTTAGTCATGTGTCTTGTTTCCCATTGGTTTGTTCTTGTCATGTGACCCTCTTGTTTGCTATAAGTAGCCATCATGTTCCCATAGTCTTTGTCGTGCATTGATGTTGTAACCCGCTGTCGGTGAGTCTAGTCTGTTTATGCCTCGTCAAGTCTGTTCATGTCATGTCAAGTTTGGATTATTGTTTGGATCACCTTGTAAATAAACTGCACTTGGGTTCTCACTTACGCTCGCCTTCAGTGGATGACTCGTTACATTCATGTAATTCAAAAGAAAGGAATAAAGCAATATAAGAGACAGAATGAAGTGAAAGGCAAATAAAATGCCTTTGTTAGAAAAAGAAGTATTGTATATTTCAGTTGGTGCTGTATAAATAGTATGATTTGATGTGTTAATATTCCATTTATAAAAAGTGATCAATAGATTTCCGTATTTCAAATAAACGTTGCTCTTTTGAACTTACTATATACAGTAAGAAGAATCCTGAAAAAATGCATAGTTTCCACAAAAATATTAAGCATCACAACTGTTACAGAGTAACCAGAACATGAGACGTGAGGATCCATGTGCAAATCTTTTATTAAAAGACGCGGTCACAAACACAGGCAGGGTCGAAACACCAGCGAACAGGTACGGTACGGGCAAAACACAAGAGCAGTCCAGTAAACAGGCGTGGGTCGATTGACGGTGAACAATATCCAGCAGGTCAAGGCAAAGAGAGATAATGCAGGTACACAGCAATAATCCAGGCAGGGGCAAACAGAGTACGAAACAGCAAGACAAAAAGGGTAATCCGAAAACAAGGCAAGAATCTGAACACAGGAAAACAGGCAAGGCAAGGCAAGGCGAGACTATGACTAAACTAGCAAAACTGGAACTGGCTCCGTAAAGTGCTATCACTAGGAGAGTAATAAACGCAGACAATACTCGGCGACTTGAGCAGGATCTGGGTGGATGTTATATAGTGTGTGTAATAGCTTTCAGGTGAGCGTGTGATTGGTTACAACTGTGTGCAATCAGTGCAATGTATGACGGGATAGGTAGTCCAGGATATAGTGTAACAGTCTGTGTAGTGTGAGAGTCCATGTAGTGAGCGGGTGACCTCTGGTGGTGAGTGAACGGAAATTCATAGACCAGATTCGTGACAACAACTGTTTTGAAAAACTGTCTTATTATTGATAATAATAAGAAATGTTTCTTGAGCATCAAATCACCATATGATTTCTGAAGGATCATGTGACACTGAAGACTGGAGTAATGACTGAAGAAAATTCAGCTTTCCATCACAGCAATACATTACATTTCAAATTATACTGAAATAGAAAGCAATTTTAAATTGCAATATAAATATACTTCATATACTATTCACTTTCATTTTACAGAGCGAAGTACTTTCAGATTACCCCAGCATCCTAGAATGCAATGAGAAATAGAAAGCTCTCTGTTTGATATTTGTCAGATATAATCAGATCATTTTTTTTGTGGTATTGCTTGTGATATGAACGACACAGAGAGGAATAGCCACTTCTGACCTTCACATTTGTCCCAGACTAAGTTGTCAAAGAGTGATTTCATTATTCTTGAGTTTCTTAAAACTTTCAACATACTCTGGATATGAACCTTGTGAAGGAGAGTATTTATAGCCACATTAACTATTGATATGAACTGACTTCTATCGTGTTAGGCCGAATGTTCAGAGGAACTAAACAAGCTTAAATCTTACACGTTTTTAGAAATGATTTATTGTTTTATGATTATGTACTTCTTTTCTATTTATACTTATATTTGAGGCAATCCAATACAAAGAAAATATTAAAACCATAAAAATAGATTTTTTTAAAACCGTTACAAATATAATAGAATAATTATGAATATAATAGAATAATTCGTTCATTTTCATTTTACTTGATTGTGTTCTTCATTATGTTTAATTATTAGTGGTATAATGCTGACATGTTAATGCCTGTGAAACAGCCTTTGTGAGTAGAGTTATGTTTGATATATTAAAGTGCATGGCAGGCCGTGACCTTTCCTGTGTGGTTGTATTTTTGTTTTTTGTTTTCTTGTGAATGCAATTAACCATCAAACATCTACAATTGCCACACTCCAATTCAGACACAACCTTTCAACAACCTGTTCCATTTCAATATTAATTGAGTTTAAAAGGTCATGTTGACTTGTCATATCGTATGTGTGGGCATATTGTAAATCTTTATATGTCTAGTGGATCCACCTCGTACGCTCTCTATGACGCAAATTAAATAATCACAATAATCAGAAATCAAATCGTCTGCTGTGAACATTTCATATTCAACAGGACCAAGCTCTGAATTAAGTTCCTACAATTTTGTTCTTGCTCTTTTTCTACAGAAAACATTTGAAAATGTCAGTTAAAGTTCTCCATGTAAAGCTCTTGAGGGTGCATTGGTGGAAATGGCATAAAGCAATTGCATTTCCATTCACCTGCATTCGTTGGCCAGTAATTGGACTGAACTATGGAAGAGGTAGCTGAGTGGCAGTTCATAAGAGAAAACAGCGAGCCAAATGGGTGTATTCTCAACAGGCACTCACGAAGGTAGCGGTCTGTGTTTAAATGAGAGGGCCAGTCTGGGCCAGTGCACTAGGGAGCAAAAAAAAAAACAGGAGTTCAGGTACTGCAGGTGGTCCTTACAGTGAAGCTTATAGTAAAATGAAGAGCCATTACAGTTCCACCGAGACTGTGAAACCAGAATAGTTTTTCAGCTCTTATAGTCTCAACGTGGCGTTTTAGACTACTTCCACATTCCTGAAATGTTCCAGCCCAAAGATTGAAGCCTGCTGACATTGGGATCCCTCTAGGAGTGACCTCCTGTTCCCATCCTACCCGAAATTCGTACACACACACACACACACACACACACACACATATATATATATATAAATATACATATCAAGATGTTCGTCTGAACTTCAGAATGTGTCTTAAGGTCAGAGAGGAAGTAATTAGTGGTGGAAAGGAAAGTGAATGCAATAAACCAAACCACTAGAGAGAAAACCAGGAAAGGGTAGTTGACGATAAAATCAATAAGACATATCAAATAACGAGACACCGTAGTGCCCATATTCCTTCAGGCTAGACTCACAACCACATTTTTGATGCTACCACATGGCACAGTGAATGAATGATTAATGCTGTCTTGGCTATAATATATTCCAAAGGAAGATGTTACATGCTTCTATATGTGGAAATATGTTGAATTGTGATTTAATAATAAAAAAAAAAACTGACCCAAAATATTGATTTATACCACCTCAAAAACCACCAATATCCAATATGGGTTACTGATTACAGGGTGCTGGGGTGAGCAGTACAGCTACAGCATGTTTCAAAGCACTTGAGAGGGTTAGGAGCTTTACATCAGAATTCATTTTTTGCAGATGTGAAGAAAAGGCAAAAATGGATTGGGGAAATTGGAAAAGACTTGCAGTCAAGCATGCTGCGGCTCTAAATAAATAAAATAAGATAAAAGGGCATTTGACAAAACTGTCATGACAGTGATTTAAAGGCTTACTGAAACAATAAAAGGCATTAAAGGGATAGTTCATCTAAAAATGAAAATAATTTACTCACCTTCATGTCATTTCAAACCTGTATGCCTTTCTTTTGTGGAACCCATTTTGTCCGATCAATTGAAAGTCAGCAGAGTGTCGAAACAGTTGATCTATCTGTCTATCATCATCTGTACAAATATAAAATAAAGAGCATATTATATATTATTCATTTTATATATACATATACAATTTATATTTAAAAAGTACATGAGGGTAAATTACAACAATTTACTTTTTTTTGGATGAAGAGAATTTTAGAAATTTCTTATCAATAGCAGAATTTTGTTAATCTATATTACAGTAAAGAGACAAATAAGCACATCACAGAATTATGTTTTATTAAATATTCCCTTATAATAAGTTAATCAGTGTGACTTTTATCCTAACCTCGCTGTAGAGGTTAGCTTGATTTTTTCATCTGGAAATACACCTGCCCTACAGTGGTGAAGTTTGAAGTTAATGGCAGTGAAGTATGCCAGTGTCTCTCCTGAATAGTTGAGCTATAATGAGAAGCATTGTTCTCTCAGAAACAGTAGGAGGAGCAGCAAAGTGGACTTCAGCCATTACTCATTGAGAGGAGCTCAAAAGGGGACAGCGGTTAAAGAATTGCAGGCATACAGCACACCTACACTCTTAAAAATAAAGGTGCTTCACGATGCCATAGAACAGGGGTGGCGAACGTCAGTCCTGGAGAGCCGCAGCCCTGCAGAGTTTTGCTTCAACCCTAATCAAACACACCTGAACAAGCTAATCAAGGTCTGAAGGGTTACTAGAAAGCTACAGGCAGGTGAGTTTTAATTAGGGTTGGAGCTGTACTCTGCAGGGCTGTGGCTCTCCAGGACTGGAGTTCGCCACCGCTGCCATAGAAGAACCTTTTTGTCTAAATAGTTCCATAAAGAACCTTTAACATCTGAAGAACCTTTCTGTTTCACAAAAGGTTCTTTGTGGCGAAAGAAGGTTCTTCAGATTATAAAAATGTAAGAAAGAGATGGTTCTTTAAAGAACCTTTGACTGAATGGTTCTTTGTGGAACCAAAAATGGTTCTTCTATGGCATCGCTTAAAGAACCTTTTGAAGCATCTTTATTTTTAAGAGTGTATCACCACATGGGGTAGTGTCACAACATTTGTGAAAAAATAATGCCGCTAATTATGGCATGGGCAACGGTTTCATTCGGTTTGATGGTTTTGCGCTTGTTGCGTAGTTCAATATGGTTGCCTGGTGAGAAACTGACAGGTAGGTGAAGACATTTGAAAAGCTCTCAGTCAAAAGAGGAGCATGGCTTATTAATGTGTTCATATCCAGATGCATCGGGCACAAAAATGAACCACTTTGTTCCCAGAAAGAAGAGGAAAAACTCAGCTGCCCATCCTTATGTAGTCCTGGTTTGTGGTCTATATTTTGTTTAATCGCTTTGTGAGTACATTTGTATGGAAAATTATGCAAAGCCACTCACTGTGCAAAACCAGGGTGAGTCTGAAGATCCTGAAGGGAGTTAGGGAAGTCTATTTATAAAATGTAAAACAATCTTTGATTATTTTCCTGGGCTGAGGTGGAGTGATGAAGTGAAAGGTAATTGAATGCAATGGAAGTCACCTTGGATAAGTGTCTGTGTGACCATTAATGAGACCAGACTCTTCAGAATGAGAGAGGAGGATATCAACTGATAAACATGTATTCATGCACTGATGAAATCTCATATCTCAGGATATGACAACAAACTTAGTACACATTAACTTTAATTGGACTCCAGTCTATCTAGGATAAAAAAGAGGCAATATTTAGAAACAAATGTATCAGTGTAATTCCAAAGAAATTATTACAGATAATATACACATTATTTCTAATGCATTCTGAAATGGACACATTACTAAAAGAAAATGTACTTGGCTTCCAGATCTTTCGAACAGTGTGCGCTTTACAGAAATAAGCAGAGCAAAATGCAGATAACCATAAAAATTTAGCTCATACAGTATCCTGAAAAAAGGCAGTTCATTATTCTATAAAACATTGAAATTATTGGGTCTTTACATTTGAACAGTTATTAAGTAAATGCACACACTGAATAAAGTATCTTAGAAATACGCAATTTTACACAAAAATACACAAAATATTAACAATGTATATCACATTTTTTGCTAAATTTTAATGGATGTTTTTGCAAAAAGATGCATTGTCCAGATGGTGTAGTTACAGCATTAATACGTGCAAGAAATTATAAAAAGTTTAATAAGTGTAAATCTTTCCTGGAAAGAGAGAGCACATAGTCTACGATATGTGACAGCCTGCATATTCATCAGCACTCATACTAATAAATGTTACAGCCATATTAATGTCATATTAGGTGGACACCTACCAGAAATCAAAATTTAAAACATGTGTTATTATAATTTATGTGTTATTATATATAAGACATAATTAGCATCTAACAACAGCAGTGCATTATTGATGAAGCATGTGTGAAGAAACAGTAAAATGTGAAATTGTATTCTTCAGGTATAACATATACCATAACCTTTCTTCAAAGAAAATGTGGATCTGCTGTGCTGTAAACAGAGATCCAGCTCAAGTCTTCATAATTATACATTACGATCAATCTGGTAAGCTCTAATTGTGCACTTTGCCCCTTGCAGACCAATGTAAGCCTGCTTGGATTTAAATTAAATGATGCGGCTTATTCCTCAGTCTTTATAGAGCCACATATGTCATGCTCTTATGGCCCCCCTGGCCCACCCTCCAATATATCCCATTTTAATTGGCTGTAAGAGAAGATGAAACATGCTTTTATATTACCCTGACCAATTGTCCCCTTCATCTCCTGAGCTGAAATGTGGGAATGTTTCTGAGACACCCAGAGTCTGCAGAAGAAAAAAAAATTGTTGCGGAGAAAACAAAAACAGACTTTCAGTTGTTAAAAGAAGAACAGATCATTTTAAAGATAGCAAGAGAGTGAGAGAGAAATGTCCTCCTGTCTTTTGTAATGAATAAAGCTACTCAAGTGTTGGGGATTTGTATATCTTGTTTAAAACATAAGGATCTGATTGACATGAGCAACTATTTCCCTTCTACATGAGAAGACGGAAAAGGGTCCACAATGCATATAAAAAAAAACTAAAAGCATATTTCTGGCTAATCATGACTGATTTTGACTCTTGAAGTCTGATATGCTTGTTGGAAATAATGTGCCGCTTTGAAGTGAGGAGACATTAGTTGATAACAGAACTCTCTTTGCAGATGTTAGCATGCTTTTGTTTATTATTTGTGTGAGAGCGAGAGCTAGAGACGGTGGTGGGATGAAGTGTCTTGAGCAGCACGATTAGTATGTCCTTTACCGCCTCTCCATTATCCTGATAAATCAGTCCAAGAGGCACCTAATTCTGTATTCAGCCAGGAGTGCCGGCCATAAATATTCCCATATTCACTACCATGCAGAAGAGATTGCAGCAGATTGCATCTTTTGTTTACACTTCCGAAACATTGTGAATAGAATTATTAACAAATACAAGCACTGATCATTTGAAAAAACTAATTCTTTCACATAAAAAAATTTCAGTTAAAAGCTTATACTACTATTAATATTTGAAATCATTTTCTATGGAAGCCCATTTTTACCTTTCACAAGTAATAAATGTAATATATATTTCATAATATTTTGTATTTGTAAGTTTATAATAGGAAATAATGCCACATTGTAAAAAAAATGGAGTCCATTTGTCTGACAAACAAACCGATGTACGACACATTAAAGAGCCACAAAACTCTATTTATTTGTTTGAGTTTCCTAAAAAAAACAACAAGATTTGAAAGCTGAGACTTTGTTTCATACCAAAAGTAACCTGCTCTTGTCTGTCGGCGTGTTGTCAGTTTCCTCTTGTATTTTTGGCGGGTCTTTGTGAAGGGCCCATTATGAGAATTTAAAGTCACAAATAAGAGAAATAAAGTTGTAATTGTGAGAAATACAGTAACAATTACAAGAAATAGTCATAGTTACAAAAAAAAAGTCAGTCATTTCGCTTTTTTGAGGCCATAGTTTTGTATTTTTAAATATTTTAAATATAAATTTGTACATAAAATGGTAAAGACCCATTTTCAGCAGCCATAACTCCATATGGTAAAAACCTTGTGTTACATAATTAGAAATAAATAAATGATACTAAAATGTTCTAATGTGCTGATTTGGCACTCGAGGAATCTTTTATATTCCAATTATCCCTGTTCTCCCCTATTCACCCACACTCTAAAAAATGCTGGGTAAAATAGGGACAAACCCAGCAATTGGGCTGTTTTGACCCAGCAAAACAACCCAATTGCTGGGTTTGTCCCTATTTTACCCAGCACTGGGTTGTATTTAACCCAGCATTTTTTAGAGTGCATGTTTTGGCATATTTGCCCCATTTAAATCTGAGAAAAGTCTCGAGAGCATCTTAGTCAGACACAAACCCACAGGCAGTTTGGCCCTTTTACCCGGCTCTCAATCCATAATCCCTGCTGATCAGTTTTTTAGTACAATCTTACTTGTGCACCTTACTGTGCAGCATATCCCATATCCCTGTCCCGTGAGGGCTAAAAAAAAAATCTATTCGTTTTCCAAATTATAAATTTTACACCATGAAATCCTCCCAAATGATGAATTTCCCTTTAAACATGCCAATCACAATCCGGCCCTCCCAAAATCACATTACAACCTTGGAGAACTCAGCTCGGCCAAAACTTTTCAGATTTTTCCTCCATTTTCCTCCTGCAGAGCTGTGATGATTAATTGATGCAGAGCTGTTTAATAAATCCCCACATCTCCCACGATGTTGCAAAAAGCACAGAACCATAAAATACGCAGTCATTTTGCTTGAATCTGCATCATTTTCGATCAATCCACCAATTCCCCATTCACACACCCCTGTATCTTGATTTCTTAAATCTGCGCCCCATTTAACACCTCCAATTATCCAACTGAGAGTTTTTCTTAATTAAGAAATTCCTATTAATATGACCTTGTAAATCAGTCCGACCTGATATATGGCCTGCCATGTGACCAGTAACTTCACCCATGCCTGGAGAAATCGGAAGAATTACAGAACAACCTGAAGCAGTTGACAACCAGCTGATAAGTCAAGTATACATGGGTGATGTGCTGCATGCACTAAGGCATATCTCATTTCAAAGCTGGTCTAATCAGAAAACCAAACTTTCTGTCTCTAAGCTCTTTGGGGAAAAAAATTACGGTGTGCTCAAAAAAGGTCTGCGGTACAGTACTATGATTTTCAAAGTCTGTAATAGATAAAGTGCCATATGGTGAAAAAAAAACTAATTTATCTGCAAATGGAGGACAATTACAGATTAACTACTCACCATTTGTCCTTTGTAAATCACAATGTCAGCATCTTTGCAGAAACGAATATAAAATAAAATGTTATGCAGTGAACAGAGCTTAGGGTATCGAGAAATTTCACAGTGCCAGGCAAATACCATGTAATAGTGAGCCAGATAAAGGCAGAAATTATTTAAGCATGAAATTAATTGTAGAGCTTGATAAAAGACTTTTGTGTGACAGGGATAAATGGCTTTGATATATTTAATAAGGATACCCGCTCTCATAATACTCCATAACACAGTAAGAGCTCTGCTATGGCTTATTGCTTTCCCGAGCTAGAGATGGGCTCAGATCTACTCCAGTATCACACCATTTTATCCTGAAGACAGCAGACATAAAGAAAAACTCATAACAGAGACACTGAAATCCCCCTTATATTGCTGGATGGCTTCACAAATGAAACTGCAAACTGAACTAGTACTCAGAAACGTTTCCAATTTTTGCCTTGTTTTGCAGTAATAAATAAATGCATCAAAACATCTTTAAAACAAGATAAACAGATACATTTATTGTGCATAAAAAAACTAAATTGAAAACTCATTTTTAGAGTTTTTTTTTTTTACCTGGCTGATTTTATTTAATATTTTATTTTATGAATAATTTCAACAAAAGAAAAAAAAAGTTGTTTACATATTTTAAGGCTATTTAGATATTTTAACTTTTTAAAAAAGACTTACATTAGCCATTTTTCATATTTAATGTTCAAGTATCACGTTATTCTGGTTGCTAAATTGCATTTTAGCCCAATACAGAGTAAGTCCTCACTTTTCAAGTGGTTTACATTAGCAATGCTCTTTCTCACCAGTTCAAACTAAACTGATTTTTTCAGTAATTTCATGCTAGCAATCCAGAGAATGGACCATGGCATTAATATATTCAGCCTGCTTAACCAGCAGAAATTAGATTATTCTTATTTCATGTTTTACACCTTGTTCTTGGCTATAGGGAACAGGAAAATTGAACCTGAAAGAAAAAAAAATCACAAATATTTGTTAGTGTCTCCTATTCATTTACAAGCATAATATCAGTTTCATTTTTTCCTCATTTTCTTTTTATTTCCAACCTGGCATTAAAGTCTTCTTATGATTATCTTGAGAGAATCTTAAAGGGAAGTGAAATGAAATTTAAAGGAGCTATGAATATTTCATAATTTGAATGCATTCAAGACTCCAAGGGGCCATGCCAGGTTTATTCTCATCCAATCACACTGAGCTTTTGATCCATGACCAGCCACATCAGTGCCATTTTCAACCTCAACCATCCATCTTAGACTAGATCTGTCTGATTTTCAGATTGCCAGCAGTTTCATCTGCTGCAGTCCTGTCCAAAAAAATACAGTGAAACCCAAAGAAGCAGTAGCAATGACTGCAAAACCAGGCCATCAGCCCTGTTCATTTTCAAAGGTCTTCAGGTGAGTGGTCTGGTCCAATGGCTTTGAAATTAATAATTATTCACCACTTTAAAGGTCACCAACTCTTGCCCCAGTTAACATTTATATAACTATCTTTATCCTGTCATTCTTACTGTATAAATTTTAATAAAGGTGACTCAACGTTCAGGTCATTAAGGTTATTTCTTGGCCTTTCATGTCATGTGCTGCTGAAGGAGAAGTGACTGTGTCATAGTTAACACTGGTAAAATTGAAAAAAAATCATATTTATTTTTTCTTCACACTGATCAGGTTGCATTATTCATGAAATGAACAGGGGGAAAGTATAATTTGGGTAATATTCAAAGTTTTTGAATTATGTTACGTAATTGGAGGAAGTATACACAAATTTGCATCATACACTACTGGTCAAAATTTGGAATAATTAAGATTTTGTTTTTCCAAATGTTTTCAAAGTTAAAAAGCCATTACTCCAGTCTTCAGTGTCCCACGATCTTTCAAAAATCATTCTAATATATTCTAATGCTGCTCAAAACGCATGTCTTATTATCAATGTTAAAAAAAAATCAATGAATGATGCTGCTATTTTTGTGGAAACCAATAAACACTCTTAGTCAAATAGTTGTGCTAAGATAATAATAATAACAATAATTGTATTCAAGGATCCATTAAATTGATCAAAAGTGCATTCATAATGCTATAAAATATGTCTATTTTAAATAAATGCTATTAATTTGAACTTTTTATTCCTGAAAAATACGTATCATGGTTTCCACAAAAAAAAAAAAATAGTTCAACATTGATAATAATAAGAACCATTATACATAACTGAGCACCAATAATAATAACAATTATGATAACCGAGCAATAAAGACGTTGAAGACTGGAGTAATGGATGCTGAAAATTCAGCTTTGCTACCACAGGAATAAATTAAGTTTTAAAAAATATATTCAAATACAACAGTTTTTTAAATTGTATTTTTTTATTAATTTTTTTATTGTGTTTTTAATCAGATAAATGCAGCTTATTACCAGTAGGGTATATTTAGTTCTTTAAGAGGTAAAGTGTAATTTCGAAACCCCTAATGGCCCCAAACAGAAATGCAATAATGCAAAATTCCAAAAAGGTTTCCAAACACTGTCATTATTCAGTCAAACTGGTAAACTCATCTCAAATGCATGGCATTGGTTGAGTAGGAGTAAGTATTTCAACCTCAACATTCACCTTTAACTATTAAACTAGGCAGAGCTACTCAGTATTTCAATGTATTTTGTCAACCTTACGAACAGTAGAATATAAGAACATGTAGCATGTGACTACATCAGATCCTGAAGGCATTCTGGCCTCTAGGTCATCGGTGCTGCCAGTATGTGAATGGCATGATTAATCTTGCCCAGCCCATTTCAGACATGCTTTCAGACAACAGATCCATTAATCAGCCCAACCAGTCCCAAGCTAATACTCAAGAAAGCCTGTGATTATTCAAAATGGAGAGTTCACATTTTATCAAGAAAGAAGGAAGAGTGATTTATCAACCATGCCAAGCACATGGTGTGTGCGGCCACATATGATACCGTTCGAGCAGCGTGAGAGTGGTAATGGTTTTGCATCTTAAAGAATGATAGGGTGATCGTAAAAGCAAGACAAAATCATTAATGGAATGATGATAAAACCAAATTCCAAAGTATACTTACAGCAAAGACGCAACGGTTGACAGATGGAACCAAATGGAAAAACAAAGAGTGCCTAAAATGAAAGAAGTTTTGTTTAAGCTGATCATAAAAGAAAGCATTTTCTGGCGTGACATAAGGAACATTGTGTCTCATCTGTCTTCCATATGCTGGCAGAGTTTGATGCCCCATCAATGAATGGACCCCAGTTAATCTCCAAGACTCATTATCTTGTGACAGATGCTATGGACCATTTACTAGATTTCAAAATGATGTCTTTTATCCCGATTAGTTTTCCGAGCAAGAGTAAGAAAGTTTCTGCCTTTGTTCCATTTTCGATTTGTTCTTCATCACTGCGTTTATACACCAGGTTGTGGGAAGTTTTTTTTTTTAAACTCTGTATCATGGTGAAATAAATAAACAATAAAATAAGAAAATTAAATATGTACTCTACTGCTCAAAAGTCAGTAATATTAATAATATACTGTAGATGGATCCCAGGCTCAGCAAAGCAGCATTTGCTTAACCAATGGCTTGAGTCTGGTTGGCCAATGAAAGAGTGTTTTGAAAACAGCTATTATTATGGAGAAATTGCACAATTTACCTTTAACATTCTGATCTTTCTTCATATTTTGATCTGCAATATTTCTCACTTACAACAAGCCTCACACAGTTCTCACACAAAGTCTCTGGGGCTCCTAGTTTACTTTTCTGGTAATAATTACTAGGGTTTCTTGAAAATCAGTTTGCATTAGCTATGAATCTTAATGAGTCCCTCAGGGTAAAAGCATTCTTTTACAAAGAGTTCTCTTTCTAAGACATAGGCTGACCCATGATTTTTTATAATCTCAAATATTATCTACAGAACCACGGGGAAGCATTATTACAATGGGGAAGAAAACAAAAATAAAGTGTTGCCTGGGTACTTCAGTTCCATAAAAGAGAAGCCCATTTGTCAAATTCACACACATATACGGTGTGTGTAATTTCTCAGATACAATCACTGGAAATCTCACACTGTGCACAGTATATCCATCTTCCTAGCTGTTGTGCATTTTATGACAGATTTTACAGCACATACATTTTTCATCAGCACATATAAACTGTAAAACTTGCATGACGTGTCTTCTAAAGCAGACCTGGAGGGGAAGATCTGGACTGTGAAGAAGGACTGAGGTAGAATATGAAATGTGATGAATATATAACCTAGAGTCATTGAGCTGTGTAAATGACGTAGATAAAAAAAAGCACGTACACTGTCCCCTGACTATAGGGTTCAGCATCGATATACTTCAGGAACATGAAAATCTGGTCTACTTCGTTAGAATATTTACACCAGACCTTAGCACAACGTCTGTATGCTTGACATCTCTTTCCAGGATCCATGGAAATGAATGACAAACCCTGTCACCCAGAGACGCATGCTTCAACACAGAACAGCATTTGCAATTCTGAGAGCGATAAATATATTCGAGAGCGAGAGTGAGCTCGGCTTCCAGTCAAAATGTTTTCCTGCGGCTCTACCCTCAGAGGAAATCATGCATCTTGAGTCATTAGTTGAGGTTCCTTTGGGGCACGGGCAAAACGTTCCTATTGCCTCACCCGGAGAAAATGAAATCCCAGCATCGCAGACAGATTAGATACTGACAGCTTCAGAACACAGCAACATCGTTTTAGAAATGTATGTAGATGTAGTACATCATAGAGCTAGTGGAGAGGAAAACATGCAAAAACTAGATCAAAGTTCTCTGAGATAATTCAACTAGATTGCACAGGAAATGGACACACTCCAGCTCTTTCTCTCTCACATATACACGCACACCCTCACCCCTTCACTATAACCATCGAGTGGAAAATTCAGAGAGATGTGGATGAAATGGTGTGATAAATGTAGTCGTCCTGCTTTTTCTCCAACTGACTAAAATGTCAGCACCCAAGGAGGTGGAAATTACTGGCAGGCCATCCAGATCTCCGGTTCAGACACA
>NW_015505534.1:319885-332385 GCF_001515645.1 Sinocyclocheilus grahami | reverse complement strand
CAGACAGAGGGAGTGTTCAGAAAACAATTTTGTTTGGTGATCCTGAAACGTCACACTTCAGCTTTAATGTTCAAGTGAACTTGAAAAGTTAATGTCACCAAACTATTCTGTGTGACAAAAAATAAAGGAGTAATAGAGTGTAATACTTTGATTTAAGAGCAGATATGGGCTGCTAACACATTTTGCATGCACTATATACTTAGAGTAGGCCTCAGAGGCATAATGCAATACTGTCAACATTTCCTCTGTTGTTGGTAACCTTCTATTTTCTCCCAGGTGAAAGAGTGTGAGATCAACAAATTGTTTCTTCAAATGGGGTCACGAAGGTCCTCTGCTGGAAGTGTTATGGATGTGGTCAGACTTTCAGCAGGCTACACAAAGAAACTCTATCAGACTCCAGTGGGAGGATAATAGGTTTGCTACTGGGGTCAGCCTAACAGACTGAAGATTCTCATATTAAAGTCTAGTGTCTCCAAGTAGAGTTAACACTCCCATTACTGCAGGAAAACACTTTAGGGAAAAAGGAGGAGGAAAAACAAGCACATGACAAAAGAGACTGCTCATATTAAATTAATTATTTTAAAGGTGATGCATGGGTGATCCTTCAAATAAAAGACACGTTCGACTGCTTTTAATCTTAAAAAAGCATGCTTCTAACTGTGTATTATACACATTGAATCATATACCATAGACTTTTTTTTTTGGTATATGTAAAAATGTGCCAGATGGCAATAATAAAAAGTTGATATGTTAGCTTAATTATGCAAAATTGTACAAAGTTAGATAATAAATGAAATAAATAAAATAAAATGGCTTGGCAACTAACTGAAATTATTACGTTTAAGTATTAAAATTACTTAAAAATATAAATAAAAATAAATTATAGCTAAACAGAAAAAAAGACTATGAACTGGATTCAGAACGATAATCAAAACGTAGATAGAGTCGATCAACACCCCAAAGCTTGACCTCTTCATTGGTCAACATTACATCAACTTTACACAGTTTTGATGCTGTTTTATGTCTGATGATCTTGTTAGATTACATGTGGAAGCATCTGTTGTTTCAGGTTTCTTCTTCACTTGTGTTTTTTGGAAATTCTGTACAGAAAATGTGTACTAGCATCCCCTACAGTATAACAATGAAAACACGGTTTCTAGGAACACAAGTATAGCTCAAATATATTTTGACTTTTTCTAAGTAGGCTATAAGTCAAGTATACTTAAATGTAATTTTAATTTTAATTTTTTAAAGCCCATTTCTGAGAAGTACATAAAAAGTAGACTAAAAGTATACTTTCCTTTTTTTTTGTTTAAAAGAAGTATACTAATAGCAAACTTATTTTTCGTAAGGGCTGCCTGTCTCGCTTTGCTGAATCCACGCCAATGGAAATTTGATTGGGCATATAGACTCAATTTATTTGCTCAGTTCTCACAGGACAATCCTTCTGCTCACAAATAAACACAGGAGTCTTATTTTGCTGAGAATAAATTGAGCACTATGCCCAATAATGCTATTTGATTTGATGAAGAACTTGGCCTGATTTACTGGTGCCTTGATGTGGCAGATGCGTTTCTGAAGGCGTCGAGGCACACAGCAGAGAGAAAGGGGGAAAAAGATAAAAGCAAGCAAGTGTTGTTGTCTCCTCTCCTATGCACTTTAAGTCATACACACAGACAAGAGATTCATCTTTTGTAACTCATCAGGACTGCATTGGATGTTTCTTCTCTTAGCTCACTTCTGCCCTGTTGAGTCTGACACACACACACACACACACGTTGCTGACATTGCTTTTAAGTTTAAGGATTAGAACATCAGTTTGTTTGCCATCTAAAATGGAATCACACACACACACACACACACACACATATATATATATATATATATATGTGTGTATATATATATATGTATATATATATATGACATGCATTCAATACACAAATATTTTTTTTTTCCTTTTATTTCTGTGACAACCACTATAACATATTGTATATACTTGTTTGCACATGAAAACAATCATACTATCATTTGCATTACAATCTAAAATTGCCTGAATATTTCATTACAGCTTCAGAAACAATGACTAATCATAGCAGCCTATACCTTCAACTGATAATTATTTTAATTCAGAAAATCACTTTATTTCAGACTTATACAGATATGCACAGTCCTACTTCAAAACATCATCAACAATCAACAGCAACAATCACATTAATTTCTGATGAGAGATGAAGTGGGGGAATTTAAATTATAATGAACTTTTCTTCATCTGAGCATGATTCACATTTAAATAGTGTCAGACTTTTAACTGATCTGACTCACCATGATTGATTGTATGATCAGACAAAAAAACTAATCATTATTGTTTCTGTGTACATAATCTCATTAGAGCATCTACCGCAAAAAAAAAAAAAACTAAGATTTGTCCATAAAAATCTATAATACTCTATTAGGAGCAATTTCAAACAAACACTCGTTGACAGAACTTAACTTTTCGGTTGTAAATCACCAAAGCAATCACCACAGAGCTTTTTTATAGACAAGGCGATTAACTTTTAATAACCCCATCATATTGACTGAAAGTCATGCTATCTAAAATAACTTTACATATCACATTAAAGAATAGAACAGAACAGCCTGTGGTCCCTTTGGTTGGACCCTGAACATGTATTTTTACCAGAAAGGCCAGATGTTTCTTTATATTTAGTGAAGAGTTAACATCTGTCATCTTTTTTTTCAGATACTGCAAGCTCCGTATGATCTATGTGAGTTCTTCAAGGCTACATGTTGAACTGAAATCAAAATCTTTGGCATCTAAGTTGAAGATGACTGTAAATTCCATCCATCAAACGTCAACTTAGAGTCAATATCTTCAAATGCATGCTGCATATATTGGGAAAACTGTCTCAACAGTGACCTGAACTCTTCTGTAAACCAAAAACAAACCACAGAGGATCATGTCAGTTGATGATCTTGTACAAAGTTGTCAGTTCTGAAAAACACCTCTCAAAACCTAGGGCCCTATCATACACCTGGCGCAATGAGGTGCAAGGCGCGGCACAAGTGTTTTTGCTAGTGTCAGCCCAACGCAGTTCTAAATTTCCCATCCTGCGCTGCGTTGTTTAAATAGCAAATGCATTTGCGCCTATTTGTGCGCCCATGAGCGTGCTGGTCTAAAAAAGAGGTGCGTTCAGGCGCATTGTTGTTTTTGGCTCGTTGCTATTTTGAGGAACAGAAAATAGACTGCGCCATAGACCAACTCAAACCTTGGGCCCAATATTTTTTCTTTGCTATTTAAAGAGCGCGTTAGTAATATGCACCTATAGGCGAGTGTACAACACGCGTACACTTTGCTTATTACACACACAGGGACACACAGCAGCACACAGACATGTTTAAAAATGAAAAATTACATTCCGCCATGTAAACAGCGAATCCGCCATGGCTCGAGCGCAACTGGCTTTTAAAAGGGATGAGAGATGAGACTCTGATTGGCTTATTGCACGTTACGCCCAAAAAACACCCATTACTCATTAAGAGAACAGGGACAACCCGTTTAGACCATGCGCCCGGGTGCGCCGACTGTTTTCCCGTCGTTAAACTAGCAAAAGTGGATTCGGACACGCCCTGAGTGCACCTGTGCCGTGCACTTTAGACCATGCGCTTAGATCGTTAAAATAGGGACCACAGTCTTTATATAATGCCGGTGTGGTCAGCTGCATATATAAACAGCACATCTCACACATATGACTACAACTTGTTTAATTCTCACTTCAGCATGCAGCTTTTTTAAAAATTTTAATAAGAAACAGAATACAAAATACAAACACTCAAATATTGTTGAAATCACATTTTTCAGAAAACCTTTCTGCACGTCATTACACCAGAAGGTAGTGACAAGAGTGAATAAAGTACATTTAAAAAAATACTGAAATAGAATACCTTTATATAATATGGCATAATATAATATTTTACAATATTACTGTTTTTACAGTATTTTTATCAAATAATGTGTTTTTGAACAGTGGCTTAAATGTTACAATTTTTAAGCTTTTAAGCTTATATATAAAGCTTATATATTTTCTGTTAAGTTTGTTGTGGACCAATATAAATGATAAACTACCAATTGTATATAAATATAAATCTGCATAATGATCTCTTGATCTTCAGTGCAGAAGGGAATCATGCTGGCCTGCAAATGCTCAAAGAAACAAAGTTTTGATGGCCCCTGGGATAGGAGAATACATATTTTAACATTGACACACTTTATCTTTGAATTATTAGAAGACACTTTATACATTCAACTTCACCCTCCAGTGTGAATGGCAAAGCTGAGTCTGCAAACTCAGAATTGCAGTCTTAAAACTCATAATTAAAACCCAAGTTTCCTGTTGTGTAGAGGCCCCTATGGGAATCCATATCAGTACTAAAAGCTCCCTGCATGAGTAGCTCAGATGAATACTATTATCATTGCAAAGGGGGTTGAGTCACATTCTCCATGCTAGTTAGAGATGAAGATATACTCTGTAATTTTCAAATTATTCCAGACGGCTGACGACTGAGCTGCTTTCAGATGATTCTGAATTAAATTGAACTGCATTGTGGCCGTCCTTCGGGAGTCCACTATTCCTGGCATGCAAATGCGTGAACCTTTCACAAGGTCAGCACGAGAGCTACAGCCATCGTGGGCTGTGAATGGCACTGAAATATAAATGTCAGTACAGACGCAAACTGCATTCAGCAGAGCAGACAAAAGTTTGAAGAAAGATGCGCAGTAGTCGGTGAAAGTGAAGAGTTTTTCGCCAGGGAAGCCTGGTCTTGTCAGAGCTGATAATAAATGCCACATTCTGCTTGTTATTGTCAGCAAAAATTGGCATTGGTTTGGCATTAAGGGACTGGCTGGGAGTGGCACCTGGTGCTTTCTGGGAGGTAGATGAAAGGATAATAAGGGCTAGTCATGAAGGTAATGTACCTGCGAGAAATTGTTGCTTGGTGTGATGCATTTATTAGCTCATAAAACCAACTACAGATTCACTTACACACACAAGCATGTGTTAATTAACACCTGTGTCTGACTCTTGAGAAAACAAAATGAGGCAAATTCACCTTGCTGAAAGCTTTCCTATCAAATGTGGAAAGTAAATAAGAACCGTCCATCTTGTACGTAATTGCTTTAATAACAGAAAATCACTTGCAAATCCAAGAGGGTCTAGCTGCAGCCTCGCACTTGCACTCTCAGACGTGCATTCTCAGACTTGCATTCTCAGACACTTGCGCTTCCGCTAGCGACGTCACTTGCAGTCCATTTATTTTATTTTGTTCTATTTTTTATTACTTTTTGTTTGACTCGCTCAACATTTTACAACAGTAGCCAGGTGGTGAAGACAAGAAAAAAGAAACTAAATTACGAAGTCACTTAGGTTCGCATTCTCCGATACCTGCGGCGTCACTTGCAGTCGACACAAATCGTGCGTGTTGCCAATGGAGACAAGATGCTGTGGTGGTGATTAAACGATTACAACTAATTTAGTACTATAATGTACAGGGTCCTGCAAGAAAAAGACAAGACCCACAAATCATCTATTTACAGAGGTAGGCTAATGTAGCTTAATGGACAAAGACAATGATATAAAAGAGCTGTAGACAGTTTATTCTATATGGAAAAACGCTTAACGCGAAACTGTGCGTGTTGCATTTATTCTAGGCTCACCTGCTTGCCTGTATATTAGTTATGTATATTAATAATGTAGCGGAGCATACTGAGTTTGGCCTTTTTAGTCCATTATGCCACATTATGCCACGTACGTTTTGTGGTATGGGAGGAAAATACTATATACATATTAATTATATAAATAAATAGTATATTTAATTTGATATTTTAATAGCATCTTAATACATTACGCCATGTTAAGTGTTTATGTTTTTCTACAGGAGGAAAACGCTTAACGAGAGACTTTGTGCATTGCGTTCATATTCTGCTGTTCTGTGGCGACGGATTTGCGGGTCTTGTCTTTTTCTTGCAGGACCCTGTATGCTATAGTACTAAATTAGTTGTAATCGTTTAATCACCACCCCAGCGTCTTGTCTCCATTGGCAACACGCACCATTTGTGTCGATTGCAAGTGATGTCGCAGGTATCGGAGAGTGCAAGTGGCGATTGCAAGTGACATTGTAATTTAAAAGCCCAAGTGTCTGAGAATGCAAGTCTGAGAATGCACGTCTGAGAGTGCAAGTTCGAGGTTGCAGCCAGACCCTTCTCTGCAAATCTGAACTGTCACAATCTTCACACTCTGCAGATATGCAGTTGCAAGAAAATGTTTATGAATTCTTCAATTTCTGCATTAATTGGTCATAAAATGTGAAACATCAAAACCTCATCCCTCAGGGCCTAGACAGCTTGCAATCCTTGACGAGACAATTAATTCCTAAGGTTATGAGGAGATTTCACAAGGAAAATGTAAGGCCATCTGTTCGCCAGCTGAAGCTCAGCAGAAGTTGGTTGATGCATCAGGACAATCAGCAGTTTTAAGACGAAACTGAGGCTGTTGTGCAGTGGTTCACATACTTTTTTCTGTCATGTGCTTTAAAAGTTCAATAAAGACATGAAAATGCATCATTATTTGAGTGAATTTTTTTATAAACAGACTGTGTTGGGACTTCTGAGCTAGTTCAATAAAAAAAGAACATTTGCTGAAAATGTACTCCCCTTCAGGCCATCCAAGGTGTAGATGAGTTTGTTTCGTCATCAGAACAGATTTGGAGAAATTTAGTATTACATCACTTGCTCACCAAAGGCTCCTCTGCAGTGAATGGGTGCCGTCAGAATAAGACTTCAAACAGATAAAAAACCATCACAATAATGCGTAAAATATGCGTGTTTGTAATAAAAAAAAATCATTAAGGCATTTTAACTTCAAACCATTGCTTCCAGGTAAAATATGAGAAAACAATTACAAATAAATATGTCGGTGGATTTTGATGTGAGAGGACAACAGGTGATGTATTGTTTTCACTGGAAGGAAGTGTTATGGAACTGCTTGAAGCAACGGTTTAAAGTTAAAACGCTGTAATAATGGATTTGTTTACAACACACAGTTGACGGCACCCATTCAATGCAGAGGATCCATTTGTGCTCAAGATATGTAATGTTAAATTTCTCAAAATCTGTTCGGATGAAGAAACAAACTCGTCATTTTCAGCGGTTTTTATTTTTTAGTGAACTTTTCCTTTAACTGAAGATCAGATCAAAATGTATAACCCATACAGAAATCTACGGTAAAACCATGAGTTCACATTCTTCTTTGCAACTGTAAAAAAGCTACGCATGAAATAATATTTACCTTTGGAAAGAGCCACATGTATTGTAAATGTCTGTAAATAAAATTTCCACTTTGTCACTCTATCAGCCACCTATTCCTCTCCTTGTCTGCTTGTCAGTCACACCTGAATCTGTCCTTCACAAAGCCCCCATTCCATCTCCAGCTTCCCATCCCCTCTGCCTACTTGCTTCTGTGGATTGGCTAATAAAAAGCATGTTGGTTGTGGTTAAATATCCGTAGGTGACAGGATTACAGGATGCAGTGCACGGATCTGCAGCCACCCCACAATATCGACATGCAAACCTGCTCAGCTATTCAATTCAAGATGAAATTTAGATAGCGGTGTACCAGTCTCATTTCCTGCTGGGTTCCTGCTGCACCTGATGCTGGACATCCTGTAAGACTCAGCAAAAATATGATTGCATCTTTTACACATTCTGTCCACCTTTTATCCCGTTTGAGCATGTAATCTGTGAGTCCCTGGAGAGATTCCTCCAGAGGCACAATTTGCACATATGTAACAAATCTTTTGGATATTATATGTGTTATGCTTGCACTGGACACTCCTTTGTCTATTTTCATGAAAGAATAATTGATGTGGCCCAAAACGCAGGGCTAAGCTCCAGCGCCCCGCAACCCTACATAGGACAAGCGGTTTGGAAAATGGATGGATGAATGGATAGAATCATTGACGGTAGACCAGTGAATTGCTGAAAATGAACACACACCTGAGTGGCTGCTACACCTCAGGTCAGAAGTCATTTCCGTAATTCAGTGGTTCTGAATAATTATTCTGCTTATACAATGTCAGATAATCTAAGCTGCTCTTTGAAGCTGCTCATAATTTTCAGCATTTAAACTAAGGAAATTTGGGGGGGGGGGTATACTTAACTGAAGCTATTTAAGGAGGAAATATCTTTTAAAAATAAAATATTAATTCATTTACATAATTAAAAATGTATTCAGAGCCAAAGATTTCTGGGAAAAGAGAGAGAGAGATAGATCAAAAAAGATTTTGAGTGAAAATAAACAAATAAATAAATAAATAAATAAATTAATTAATTAATAGGCTAAATAAATAAATAAATGTCTGTAATTGTAAACTGATAAATTTGCATTAAACTGAAACCTAAAAAACTAGAATACTCCCCAATTAATATCAAAGTTTTTAAATCTGTTCATTTACAAGATCCGTTCAGATGAATCGGCGTTTCCAGCACTACAACTATATATGACAAACTGATTCTCTAAAACTGAGAATTTGATTTTTTATCCCTTCTAGCCTCAACACCGAGCTTGCTTTACTTCTGCCTGACAGGTAAATATATGTTGTAAAAAACTGTAAAAAGTTGCTTAATGTGTGTGTTACGTGCGTGAGGGACCTACAAATTAGTTTAACAACACTAAAACACTACAGTAATGGGCTGGTGTATGTAAGTCATGGATGTTTTTTTCTGAAATATCTCTCTCTCTATGTATGAATACCATTACAGAAGTATAGACATCTCTTATCTCTGTTGGATCACAAAGTTGCTTCACTGATTAAGTGACTGAATATGATTTTAGCTCAGAATTATATCTCTGCTTTCCATTTCTCCTATTTTCAATGTGGAAAAATACATCCTTTGTAACAAGCCAAATGCATGTTTTTGTTGTTCTAAAATGGTTCAGTATACTTTAGTGCTCACTGCATTTTTCCTTGGAAGAAACCTTTTGTTGTTTAGTCATTCAAATTTAATTTTGACTGAGCTCACTTAAGGGTGCAAAGGAAGTAGATTTGATTTTGAAAATGTGTGTTTGGATAGTTATTGTTAGTGTAGGCACCTGCTTTGTTGACAGTGTTTGGTCTCCAACTGCTTCATGGTTATAAGTGATCTCTCATTGTCACAGAATAAACCTGGGCTTATCAGGTCATGAAGTCAGGTACACTCTTAAAAAGAAAGATTTCTTATTGGCATCTGTGGTTCCATGAAGAACCTTTAATATTAATGAAACATTTCCAATGTACAAAAGTTTTTTTTTATAGTGGAAAAAGGATCTTTAAATTATTAAAATGTTCTTCATGATAAGAAAAACATAGTAATTTAAGAATTGTTCACTGATACTGCATTTCAATTGGGGCTGGTGCCGAAGCTGGAGCCGGTGTTCGGTCAAGAGTGGCACTCGTTCAGAACCGGCTCACGTTTCCACTGGCAGAGAGAAGAACCCTCTACGTCCCCAATATGTGACCGGAATGGCTTGTTATTTCTTGCTGAAGGAGAGCATTGATATCTTCTGCTGACCACTGCTGAACTGACATATTTAATTGTTGTTATTAATGTTAATTTACCTGAACTCCGACAGCTTTTAGAAATGGCACCTTTCAACTGACGTCATTAGTTCCCTTGTTCAAGACCAGCAAGGTTTCGGGGCCGGTTCGGAACCAGGATTTGGGCACTGGCTCAGGATTTTTTTTGAGTGGAAAAGCACAGCCCGGTTCCCAATTGTGCTCTGGCTCCGGCACCAGCCCTGGTGGAAAAGCGATACGATAAGTTCTTTAGGGAACCGACAATTTTTCTTCATATGGCATCAATGGGAAAACACATTTATTTTTTAAGAGTGAACATAATCCTGCTTGTTACCTGACTGTTTTACCAGACAAATTAATAAATGGACATAAAGTATTAATTTGAGTTGACGTTATTAAATTATATGACAATAACGACCAATCAGAACCAAGTATTCTAGAAAGCCATGTATTAAGATATGTTATTTTAATAGGATAGTTCACCCAAAAATTTAAATTCTGCCATCATTTCCTTACACTCCACTTGTTCCAAAACTGTGAGTTCTTGTTCCAAAAGTGATTCTTGTTTTATATGGCTGGGTGATATGACAATTTAAGGATTGTTATTTACAAAAAACAATCGGTAATATCTCAAGCAAACAAATGTTTTGGGGAAAATAACTGATTGGAATGTGTGTCATATACCTTCTGCTGTCTATGTTGTTAACGTTAATCAAACAACAGTAAAAAAACAAAAACAATTTAAGTACATAAATTAGGCACTGTTTGTATATGTATCTTGTAGTGAAGGGCAAGGAGGGCAGTGAAGGGGGCTGTGGTGTCCTTCCGGGCTTCGTGGGTACCTCTTGTGAGTGTGGACGTGCAGGTGAATTCAATGAGGTTTTTCTATGCGATTATTATTATTATTATTATTATTTCAGATTTGTGCAGACTGGTTAAGGCTGTGCACTGCACTCAATATCCACCTTTCCGAGTCTGATCATCCCTTAGTGAGAAAGTTTCTAAATGGAACACGTGTCAGGAAAAAAATAAAAACAAAAACAGAAGAGTTGGATCTTCTTCTTGTGTCAGTATTTTGTTGAACCACTTTTTAATTTAACCAAGTTTTAATTACAGCCTTTAGTCTGTTGGGATATGTCTCTGTCTCTACTAACTTTGCATATCTAGACTTTGCTATGTTTGCCCACTCTTCTTTGCAGAACTGCTTAAGTTCAGTTAAAATTGATGGTGAACGTTTGTGGACTGCAGTCTTCAAGTCCTTCCACAGATTTTTAAATGGGGTTTAAGACTGGGCTCTGACTAGGTCATTGAAGGACATTTACCTTTTTCTCCTTCAACCACTGTGTGCTCAGGTTTGCTGTGTGCTTTGGGTCATTGTCATGTTGGAAGGTAACCCTTCTTCCCATTGACAACTTTCTGGCAGAGGGCAACAGATTTTCCTCAAGAATTTGTATTTTGAGTTTCAGAGTTTGCTGTAGGCCTCTCTGTAGCTTTTCTGACCAGTTTCCTCCTGGCTCTTTCATCCAGTTCGTAGTGACTTTCCCGATCCAGGGAAGGTCTGTGTTGTACCAAATACCTTCCACTTCTTAATAATAGACTTCACTGTGCCACTGTGATAAAGCTTTTGAATTTTTTTTGTATCTGTCTCCTGACTTGTGCATGTCCACAACTTAATCATGGAAATCTTTTGATGGGTGCCCATAATTGACTGTTTGCCTCAGTTGCACGGTCAAGGATGGAAATGCGCCAGGAAAGCTCTTTTCATGCTGAGCTAATCAGAATGACCACAGCTGATCACAGTTGAAAGTCAAATGGCTTTGTGTTCCATTGAGAAGGTGATTTGCAACACCTGATTGAGTTTACAAGTCCTTTTTAGGAAGGGGGTGATCCTTTTTCTTTTTCTTTGGTTGGTTGGTGGTATATCTTTCTCTTGACTGTTATAAGTTGCACTGACTAAATACAGATGGATGAAACAAAAACTGTGTCCGTTTTCATTTCAGGCTACAAAGCAACAAAATGTGATTATTTTAAAGGGGGTTGGTTCTTTTCTATACCCACTGTACCTGGGAGAAGTGTACAGACAGAAGAAGGAACGACTAAAAATAATTTTTTGCATTCATGGATGACAGTCCCAACAGCTGCAAACCCATTCCTGGCTTCTCCTCAGTGCCTGAGATATGAGGTACATGACCAAGCTGGGTCCAGAAACACTTCAAGCATCTGTGAGTGGGATTGTAGCCCTTGACACCTTTTGGGTAGGTCTTCAGGATAGTCTTGCTGAGCAAACTGGCCCTACTCTTCCAAGTTGCAGTTTCCAACTCTGCAGATGCAGAACGCTGCAATAGCATATATAAACTTGTTCTTTCCAAGCGAAGGCACTCCTCTACAAGCAGTAACTTGAGGGCTCTGCATGGACTTTCTGTATTGCAATCAGAAAGTGGACCGTGGTCTTCTGGAAATGGACGATAATGTTTGAAAGTTAATGTAATTGTCTCTGGCAAATGTGGCTGCACAAAATGTTTGAAGATTAGCATATACAGTATGTATTTATATTAGAATGGCAAATGTTTGCATTCTGTTTGTTTGTAGTATGAGTTTATAATAAAGTTTTGGTTTAGAAGCAAGTGAATTACAGGTCGATTGTAATGTCACCTATACTTTTTTTTTTCTTGGATGTATGAATTGGATTTACATGCAGTATGTACAGTATATTACTACACCTGCTGTTAATATTTACATATGTCAGGTGGAAAAATTGCTTTATGCATTATGATTCTTATTTGTGACTATTGTGCATCTAACGTAATACCTAATATGGTAAATGTGATTATAAAAATTTTAAAAATATCACAAATTTCTGGAAAGTACCACCACAAAATCAGTCATTTTGATCG
>NW_015505534.1:295256-316332 GCF_001515645.1 Sinocyclocheilus grahami | reverse complement strand
ATACTTAACTGAAGCTATTTAAGGAGGAAATATCTTTTAAAAATAAAATATTAATTCATTTACATAATTAAAAATGTATTCAGAGCCAAAGATTTCTGGGAAAAGAGAGAGAGAGATAGATCAAAAAAGATTTTGAGTGAAAATAAACAAATAAATAAATAAATAAATTAATTAATTAATTAATAGGCTAAATAAATAAATAAATGTCTGTAATTGTAAACTGATAAATTTGCATTAAACTGAAACCTAAAAAACTAGAATACTCCCCAATTAATATCAAAGTTTTTAAATCTGTTCATTTACAAGATCCGTTCAGATGAATCGGCGTTTCCAGCACTACAACTATATATGACAAACTGATTCTCTAAAACTGAGAATTTGATTTTTTATCCCTTCTAGCCTCAACACCGAGCTTGCTTTACTTCTGCCTGACAGGTAAATATATGTTGTAAAAAACTGTAAAAAGTTGCTTAATGTGTGTGTTACGTGCGTGAGGGACCTACAAATTAGTTTAACAACACTAAAACACTACAGTAATGGGCTGGTGTATGTAAGTCATGGATGTTTTTTTCTGAAATATCTCTCTCTCTATGTATGAATACCATTACAGAAGTATAGACATCTCTTATCTCTGTTGGATCACAAAGTTGCTTCACTGATTAAGTGACTGAATATGATTTTAGCTCAGAATTATATCTCTGCTTTCCATTTCTCCTATTTTCAATGTGGAAAAATACATCCTTTGTAACAAGCCAAATGCATGTTTTTGTTGTTCTAAAATGGTTCAGTATACTTTAGTGCTCACTGCATTTTTCCTTGGAAGAAACCTTTTGTTGTTTAGTCATTCAAATTTAATTTTGACTGAGCTCACTTAAGGGTGCAAAGGAAGTAGATTTGATTTTGAAAATGTGTGTTTGGATAGTTATTGTTAGTGTAGGCACCTGCTTTGTTGACAGTGTTTGGTCTCCAACTGCTTCATGGTTATAAGTGATCTCTCATTGTCACAGAATAAACCTGGGCTTATCAGGTCATGAAGTCAGGTACACTCTTAAAAAGAAAGATTTCTTATTGGCATCTGTGGTTCCATGAAGAACCTTTAATATTAATGAAACATTTCCAATGTACAAAAGTTTTTTTTTATAGTGGAAAAAGGATCTTTAAATTATTAAAATGTTCTTCATGATAAGAAAAACATAGTAATTTAAGAATTGTTCACTGATACTGCATTTCAATTGGGGCTGGTGCCGAAGCTGGAGCCGGTGCTCGGTCAAGAGTGGCACTCGTTCAGAACCGGCTCACGTTTCCACTGGCAGAGAGAAGAACCCTCTACGTCCCCAATATGTGACCGGAATGGCTTGTTATTTCTTGCTGAAGGAGAGCATTGATATCTTCTGCTGACCACTGCTGAACTGACATATTTAATTGTTGTTATTAATGTTAATTTACCTGAACTCCGACAGCTTTTAGAAATGGCACCTTTCAACTGACGTCATTAGTTCCCTTGTTCAAGACCAGCAAGGTTTCGGGGCCGGTTCGGAACCAGGATTTGGGCACTGGCTCAGGATTTTTTTTGAGTGGAAAAGCACAGCCCGGTTCCCAATTGTGCTCTGGCTCCGGCACCAGCCCTGGTGGAAAAGCGATACGATAAGTTCTTTAGGGAACCGACAATTTTTCTTCATATGGCATCAATGGGAAAACACATTTATTTTTTAAGAGTGAACATAATCCTGCTTGTTACCTGACTGTTTTACCAGACAAATTAATAAATGGACATAAAGTATTAATTTGAGTTGACGTTATTAAATTATATGACAATAACGACCAATCAGAACCAAGTATTCTAGAAAGCCATGTATTAAGATATGTTATTTTAATAGGATAGTTCACCCAAAAATTTAAATTCTGCCATCATTTCCTTACACTCCACTTGTTCCAAAACTGTGAGTTCTTGTTCCAAAAGTGATTCTTGTTTTATATGGCTGGGTGATATGACAATTTAAGGATTGTTATTTACAAAAAACAATCGGTAATATCTCAAGCAAACAAATGTTTTGGGAAAAATAACTGATTGGAATGTGTGTCATATACCTTCTGCTGTCTATGTTGTTAACGTTAATCAAACAACAGTAAAAAAACAAAAACAATTTAAGTACATAAATTAGGCACTGTTTGTATATGTATCTTGTAGTGAAGGGCAAGGAGGGCAGTGAAGGGGGCTGTGGTGTCCTTCCGGGCTTCGTGGGTACCTCTTGTGAGTGTGGACGTGCAGGTGAATTCAATGAGGTTTTTCTATGCGATTATTATTATTATTATTATTATTTCAGATTTGTGCAGACTGGTTAAGGCTGTGCACTGCACTCAATATCCACCTTTCCGAGTCTGATCATCCCTTAGTGAGAAAGTTTCTAAATGGAACACGTGTCAGGAAAAAAATAAAAACAAAAACAGAAGAGTTGGATCTTCTTCTTGTGTCAGTATTTTGTTGAACCACTTTTTAATTTAACCAAGTTTTAATTACAGCCTTTAGTCTGTTGGGATATGTCTCTGTCTCTACTAACTTTGCATATCTAGACTTTGCTATGTTTGCCCACTCTTCTTTGCAGAACTGCTTAAGTTCAGTTAAAATTGATGGTGAACGTTTGTGGACTGCAGTCTTCAAGTCCTTCCACAGATTTTTAAATGGGGTTTAAGACTGGGCTCTGACTAGGTCATTGAAGGACATTTACCTTTTTCTCCTTCAACCACTGTGTGCTCAGGTTTGCTGTGTGCTTTGGGTCATTGTCATGTTGGAAGGTAACCCTTCTTCCCATTGACAACTTTCTGGCAGAGGGCAACAGATTTTCCTCAAGAATTTGTATTTTGAGTTTCAGAGTTTGCTGTAGGCCTCTCTGTAGCTTTTCTGACCAGTTTCCTCCTGGCTCTTTCATCCAGTTCGTAGTGACTTTCCCGATCCAGGGAAGGTCTGTGTTGTACCAAATACCTTCCACTTCTTAATAATAGACTTCACTGTGCCACTGTGATAAAGCTTTTGAATTTTTTTTGTATCTGTCTCCTGACTTGTGCATGTCCACAACTTAATCATGGAAATCTTTTGATGGGTGCCCATAATTGACTGTTTGCCTCAGTTGCACGGTCAAGGATGGAAATGCGCCAGGAAAGCTCTTTTCATGCTGAGCTAATCAGAATGACCACAGCTGATCACAGTTGAAAGTCAAATGGCTTTGTGTTCCATTGAGAAGGTGATTTGCAACACCTGATTGAGTTTACAAGTCCTTTTTAGGAAGGGGGTGATCCTTTTTCTTTTTCTTTGGTTGGTTGGTGGTATATCTTTCTCTTGACTGTTATAAGTTGCACTGACTAAATACAGATGGATGAAACAAAAACTGTGTCCGTTTTCATTTCAGGCTACAAAGCAACAAAATGTGATTATTTTAAAGGGGGTTGGTTCTTTTCTATACCCACTGTACCTGGGAGAAGTGTACAGACAGAAGAAGGAACGACTAAAAATAATTTTTTGCATTCATGGATGACAGTCCCAACAGCTGCAAACCCATTCCTGGCTTCTCCTCAGTGCCTGAGATATGAGGTACATGACCAAGCTGGGTCCAGAAACACTTCAAGCATCTGTGAGTGGGATTGTAGCCCTTGACACCTTTTGGGTAGGTCTTCAGGATAGTCTTGCTGAGCAAACTGGCCCTACTCTTCCAAGTTGCAGTTTCCAACTCTGCAGATGCAGAACGCTGCAATAGCATATATAAACTTGTTCTTTCCAAGCGAAGGCACTCCTCTACAAGCAGTAACTTGAGGGCTCTGCATGGACTTTCTGTATTGCAATCAGAAAGTGGACCGTGGTCTTCTGGAAATGGACGATAATGTTTGAAAGTTAATGTAATTGTCTCTGGCAAATGTGGCTGCACAAAATGTTTGAAGATTAGCATATACAGTATGTATTTATATTAGAATGGCAAATGTTTGCATTCTGTTTGTTTGTAGTATGAGTTTATAATAAAGTTTTGGTTTAGAAGCAAGTGAATTACAGGTCGATTGTAATGTCACCTATACTTTTTTTTTTCTTGGATGTATGAATTGGATTTACATGCAGTATGTACAGTATATTACTACACCTGCTGTTAATATTTACATATGTCAGGTGGAAAAATTGCTTTATGCATTATGATTCTTATTTGTGACTATTGTGCATCTAACGTAATACCTAATATGGTAAATGTGATTATAAAAATTTTAAAAATATCACAAATTTCTGGAAAGTACCACCACAAAATCAGTCATTTTGATCGCAAAAATAATGAATAAATAAAATAACTGAAAAATAATAAAATACAAAATTGTGCAATCCTGGAGGAACTGACAAGCAACAACTGTTGTTGGGGCCTTGCAGGCATTTGGATGGATGGTGCTCTGTTCTTATGCCAGTGTTATTTTGAAGTCAAGCACCCCATTCAGCCGGTGTGGGAGGTGATCATTGTTGGCTCTCAACCAAACAGGTTTTTCTCTTCCATCTGGCCTGTCTTTGTGATGTAGACACTCTTGTGTAATATCAGTGGGATGGATTCTGAAGAGTGTCTGCTGGCATGCTGTAAAGTGTTCACGAGGGACTTGACATCTGGACTTGTCACAGAGCTCTGCCATCATTGAATTGCAATGAAAACACTGAATATAGCAATATGAATCACTTGGCCACCGCCTTTAGGTTGGCAGAAATGTATGTGTCAACATATTAGATATTTGTAAATTTATAATACATTTAATTGGCATTAACTAATATTATATGTAATGCTTAGTTATTATTACATTATATTATTAGGTCTGAGCAGGTATAACATTTTGTCCTTATGGTATAAACTCAGCAAATTAAATTTGTGTGCATGAATGATCTGTGCTAATTTAACAAATTAGTCCACTGAAGGCGAGCGAAGAACCCAAGTGCAGTTTATTTACAAGTGATTCAAACATCCAAACAATAATCCAAGACTTGACTTGACATGACATGAACAGACTTGACTTGACTTGAAACAAAACCCAAAACCCAAACCCCACATTACAGCTAATTATATTTGTCTACTTCTGGATGGATTGAGTGTGTGGTTGTCTAGCAACCAGCCGTTAAATTTGTGATATTCCAAAACGTCATATTCCATTTGACTTAACAAGTCTTTTATGGCATCGTCTCCATATGGAAAAACAAATTCACCTCAAGTCTTTCTATAAATCACATTTTAAGCAAAATCTTAAAATCTTCTAGTGATCTGCACCTGACAGCTTTCTTTCTTTCTTTCTTTCTTTCTTTCTTTCTTTCTTTCTTTCTTTCTTTCTTTCTTTCATGTGAAGTTTACTCAAAATTTAGCAACATTTAAAATCAATGTTGCAGTGTTGCAACTCCAAATACTTGAGCATTATATATAACCTTTTAATTGTAAAGAGTACATTTTTTCAATGATGGATATTTGTCTTACTGCTGGATTCCACTAATTGCTTCTTGCTGCTATTTTTATTATTAATTTCATTTTGAACTGCAATAACTTGTTATCCTTATGCTGGAAACTTACCAAACTTTGCATACACCAAGTGTCTACAGCTAATAGCTTTTTATGTAATTTTGGGAGGAATGGAATGTATGGTTGCCTACCAACTGTTCAATTTGCAATATTCAAAATGTCAGACCCACTTAGAGATGGAGACTTCATACGAGAGTTCCACTCCTCACGGGGAACCAATTTGCCTCAAGGACCCAAACGTTCTGCCATGAATTATTATTATTTTTATTTTTTATTTTTTTTGTATTTTACACTTACGTAAAAACCTTTGATAGTAAAACTTTCAAAAATCTTCTCATGAACTACTCATCCCATGAATCTGACATTTTTAGGGCATTCGGTTAATTGCTTCTTAAAGCTATATTCACATATACATGTATTCCTTGTTCAATGTTCATGAACTTATGTTTTTAAGATTTGTTGTTGACTTATTAATGAAAGTTAAAATGAAGGGATGCAGTAGCGTTATAGTATAAATAGAAGTGCAGATAATCTCAGTCTCTCTAAGATTTCATGTGCCATTTTAATAACCCACATTACTAGAATAAACCTGACAGGAAGAGTGGACAGCACCATCATAATGATTATCTGCTATAGGTCCAAATCATCATTATCGAATGCCTATTTCCTGACAGAAATAAAACAATCTGAGTGCACAATTGTGCTAAATTGAAGCATAATTGCTAATTTTCACTGTTTTGTCAGTTGTTGTTGTTGTTTGTGTGTGTGTGTGTGTGTGTGTGTGTGTGTGTGTGTGTGTGTGTGTTTTACTTTTCTATTCTCTCTCTTTTCCTTACTTTGTTTCATTCTGTGTATATATGTTTTAGTTAGTTATATGTTAGATATAGTTTCATTTATTAAATCCCTTATATTCACAACGGATTGTCTCTGTTTGCTGCTCACAGTTTGAAGTCAATGAATGTGTGAACCCTTGCTACATTTGCTAAATTAATGCGAGCACTTGACAAAGAAGGACAGTTTATTGTTGCGTGGCCAGAAAAATAAACATTCCTTGAATTGATGAATGATTATATTATCTGCTCGGTGGACGGACAGATCAAATAATTGTAATATTGATTCTGCTGCAGTTAATTCGAAGATATAATCTAAATATTTATTATGAATCATAACCAGTTATAATTCGTCATAAATATTCCCCTTTTTAGAGCTAATAAATAATAAAAACATTACAATAGTCTAAAGTTTAATATTACTCTACTGGTGGAAATTTAGTTTTTGTGATTTAAATCATGCAAACACTTCATGACTTTTTTTCTCCACCTCATAAAGTGATCTTGGGTAAAAAGTAATTTGACCTGTTTTCAAAACTTTATAGCACAAGAGTCAAATAGACTGCGGTTTTTGGGTCATTTATGGTGTTGCAAGTGTTGATTATAGTCTAAAGTTTAATATACTCTACTGAGAGGAATTTTAGTTTTTGCGCTTTTAAATCATGCAAACACTTGAGTCATGTAGACTGTTGTTTTGGTGTTTGTGTGTGTGTGTGTGTGTGTGTGTGTGTGTGTGTGTGTGTGTGTGTGTGTGTGTGTGTGTGTGTGTGTGTGTTTTAATCATCCATCCCAGGCAGTTTAGTTTGTCATAATGAGCATCACTGGTGACCTCTAGCTAATTCCTCCCAATATGCAGTTCTGCCATAAACAGCGAAAAGTTTGAGATGCTGCATTTGTGGGTTAAGCAGGCTGCTCAGCTGTGAAATAGACCTTAAACTGTGAGCAATTACTTCATAATAAGCCCACTGCTTCATCCCAGCAGACCCGCAGAGATAATTAATAAATTACATTTCTAATTACCAAATTCTGGTAGGCTATTTGTATGTTTGAAATTAACTGCAGAAGTTTTCAGTCTGGCAGTCGTACTTTCTCTCAGAGTTGAGGAATAATAAACGACGAGAGACTCCAGGTACTTTTTCCTTCGTCTGCTAATTTCGTTCTCTGCTTATGGAATCAAAATCCATTCCACTTTCTGTGGCTAGCAGAAAAGAGCTGTAAATTATTATATGAAACCCACATACAATGAGTGAGCACATTCTAGAAGAAACTTTTCTGTTTGAATTCTCATACATTTCACAGATCTTCGTTCACACTCTGGCCAATTAGCAGGAATCTTATTCTATATTTGTCTTTGCAAGGGCAGTACATCACTGTCGTTCATGGATGTGAAATGAGCGTAGAGCTGAATATTTTGGCTATATCTCCTCCTGCCAGCTCCCCGTATTTGGCAGGCCATCTCAGGGGAGCTGAATCATTTGTTTACTTCACTTTTCTTCGGTGGCATCTTCTCACTGAGTGGTTTCCCGAGGTTGCTGATTGGCTGGAGGTTCAGTCTTGGGAAGCCAGTGATTGGGCGTTGGCTGGCGACGCGGAGCTGTGGTCTGCAGTTGAAGTGTAGACAGCACTCTTCTGGAAGATGCGGCGTTAGGCAAACTTAACTCAAAACACGAAACTCTCAACGGAAAATAAAACAAACTAAAGAAATAGAAATAGATGTAAAGTTTGACGAGACCAGGTGGCGTTTCTCCTCATGGTTTTGGAGGAGCTGGCGTGTAAGCCAGAGCACGCTCAAACTAAAGAAGCATGATTAAAAGCATAGCTCAAAGCTATCCTTAAAAAAGGAGAGTAAGAAGGGGTCTTGCTTCAGAAGGGCTAGGGTCTGATTTATGACATCCTGTTGTCTGGGGCCTCTGTGGAATTTTTGTGACTCCTCGTGCCTCAACTCGGTTCTGACCAAATCTTAGATTGTCTGATTCGGTCTGATATCCTACAAAATATTACCTATAATGCCACAGAAGAACTGTTGTGCCTCTCCTAATAGCAGCACTGCACAGACCGTTCTGTGTGTGACATCAAAGTATAGCGAGAGCGATTAGACAGCATTTTTTAAATGTTTGTTTGGATGTCAAATAAGTCTTGCTGTTTTGCTTTTTTGTTAAAGCAGTGTTGCTGTTGTAAAGTTATACAGCTACAGTTGTGTTGCTGGGTTTTAAAGCAGGTTTGATTTTTTTATCTTCCTTATCACTCTGTATTTACAGGATTTCACTGTATTCAGTAGGTGTAATGTATTCTAAGTTGCTTCAGAAGTATTGCAAGTACTACAAGGAAATTTACTTTTGGTACTTAAGTACTTTTAAAAGCAAATACTTCTGTACTTTTACTTAAGTAAAAATCTGTCTTTACAACTTTTACTTGTAATGGAGTAATATTTGACCAGCAGTATCTGTACTTTGACTCAAGTAATGGAGCTGAGTACTTTGTCTGCCTCTGCTGAGTGGGTAATGAAAAATGTCTTTTTCAAATATCTGTTTTTACTTCCTTCATATTTGTTATTGTTATCCATTGTTTATCTCTCATAGTCAGTGTCTTTTCTCCTTTGTGTTCTCCTTTTTGTTTTGAAACCTGAGATTGTTAAAACTTTCTTCTCTTTGTTTTTGTGGGCTTCTATGGCCTCGCTCATCTCTTCTGATTTATTCTAGTTGTTACCATGGAGGCGTGACATGGCAAAAAGCACAGAGAGATTATTTGTCCTTGTGTGTTGCTGCTCCTCTGATTTTTTTTTTTTCATATTTCTTCATATGAACTTTACTTCAGTAGTTCACATGTCTATGTTGTGGTCATCAAAGTGTCTTTGTGTTGTTCACTGAGGCACTTAGTTATCCCTCTGCACAGTTAGGAAGCATGGGTTTGGCTTGACCAATGCACTTTCCACAGATGGGTTACAAAATAACACCTGAAACTTAAAAATTAAAGACCTTTTCCTTTTCAAAAAATTGCTGTTTTAACAAACAGTGAAAAGAGTTTGTGATCCCTCAGAAATAATTTACTATCAGCTTCAGAACTCATATTTATTCTTTCTTGTCGTTATACGTTTTTTTGGACAGTTGAAAACTTTTTTTTTTCTTGGAAATGAATACCAAATTAATTTCTAAAAAAATAAAGAACTACTTATTTAAAAAAAAAAATTATAAAGTCAGTTCTTATATCTTTGATTGTATTTTAAAGCATAATGAATCCAGTCAATACAATATTTGAAAACATGCAGAAAATGGAATGAAAATGTTCTTGTTTACCTTACCAAATGATATGACTTCCTATGATGGAGTTTTCAAGCTTTTCAATTTTTTTTTTTTTTTTTTTCATATTGTGGACAAATCATGTCTGTAAAGCAGACATTCTGTAAAGCACAGCAGTAACAAGGTTTATGTAAAAATGTGGGACATACTAAATGTATTATGTTTTTGTCAATATCAGTCATTAATTGGAAATAGAACTGAAATCTGTTGAATTTTCAAATAATTGTTTATATGAATTCAAGTCATCTGAAATGGTCGAAATGGGACATCAAAATAAACCTTTCAAACAACCTACATTGCATGCTAAGTAAATTAAATACACTCTTATCTAAAACATCTAATAGTTCTCATAAAAATAAATAAACAAATAAATAAATAGAAATAAAAGCCTATTGGATTTGTGCCTCTAATGCTTTAAAAAGACAGCAATGGGACACCAAAGTTGTGGAAAGTGTCACAAGGCGATCCTGAATCACACAAAAGCCAGTTTCAGAGTGAAAGGAACAAAAAGAGAAAAATAACTAGCTTGTGAATTTAATACATGCACAAACTCATGCAATTAAATAAAAGGAAATTAAATGTTTTATTACTGCAATGTTTTTGCTCAGAAACTAATGTCTCTGTATTGCACACTCATCTTCGGCAGGGGTGTCCAAACTCGGTCTTGGAGGGCCACTGTCCTGCAGAGTTTAGCTGGCATATTCAAACTCTGCATGCACATTCAAATGGCGGACCACGGTACATAATGACAATGGCAGCACCATTTTGCCATTTCTAAATAAAGTGAGCAGTGCTTCAATGCAACCGAGCATTCAGGGTCCTTTATTGTAATTATCTTTTGATCCTCTCATTTGTTTTATCTAGATTTGTTTTATCTTTTTTTTTTTTTCTTCATTCAAGCTCTTAACTTGTGCATTGCTTCAGTGTTTATGTTGTCTTTCCTTGCAATCTACAAATAATTTCCCCATTTTTAACAATTATGGGTTTATATTTTTAAATGCTTGATTGATGAACTGATTAATAATGCTAAACATACATGAAAAAAAAAGTCTTGTCTCAAACCTAGTTTGAACGGTCGGAGTACGATAGGTAAAAATAACTATATTTGCAGCATTGTTGTTTTCTGCAGTGTTCAATCTATTAGTATCAATCTATTTTGCTGCTCACTGTGTTTCTGCTTTTTTTTTTTTTTTTTTTTTATGTGTCATCTGCAGAGCTTAAGCAAAAAATAAAAATACTCCAGACTTCAGGAGGAAAGCTCTGAACCCCCATACAGTATATTTTCCATCACATGGCCTTCTGCCTTACATATGTATCTAAATGTAAAAAAATAATAATGCCTAGATAAAACATCTGATCTTATCTTCTAATAATCATATCTAATTGGGCTCAACTGATGGTTTTGTTTTGTTTTAAATAGAAAAAATTCTCTCCCTTTGGCTCTGAGGACCCAATATTCTCATCTTTGATTACTTTTTTTTTCCTTTTACAAAATATTACTGGTGCCCAGATGGAAATGTGTAACTATTCATATGTATTATATTCCTATATATATATATATATATATACATTAACACAGAGACACGAAGAATTCATATTTAAATAGTCGTTTATTTTTGCCCCCCTAATATAATGGCAGGGGAAACATATATATATATATATATATATATATATATATTTATATATATAGGAATATTTATATATTATGTGGAAGGCGTAGGACCAAGAAATGCTCGTCCAATCAAAATGTTCGATCCAAACATTATGATAGGCTTTCCTAACTGCCTGTCAATATATTTGCATACCTCTGAGCACTCTGTTCGCGCAGACAGGATACGTCATCAGTGCAGACAGAGCAAGAATGGCAGGCAAACATCAACAACCTAACCTTCCTTCCTTCCTTGGTATTGTAGACCTGTTACTAACTGTACTATAAAGTTTTCTCACCGGTGAATGACACATGATGTGTTGTAGTAATGTTGTCTCTGGTCGTCTGGTCTGTGTGCGTTCATGTGTTCAGGAGGCGTGGCTTTGGATGGCAATTTGCAGGGAGGGTGGGACGTACGCTTTCAGTGCTATGTGTGGATTGCTTGTGGATTATTGTGATGTTTTTATTATCTGTTTGGACTCTCATTCTGACGGCACCCATTCACTGCAGAGGATCCACTGTTGAGCAAGTGATGTAATGCTAAATTTCTTCAAATCTATTTCCGATGAAACTGGAAGGCCTGAGGTTCAGTACATTTTCAGTAAATGTATTTATTTATTTTTTTAAAGAACTGAGCAGAGTCTGGGTGAAATATTCAGAACTCATGAAGTTCTCTCTTTCTTTCCTTTGCTTTCCCAGTCTCACTCTTCCTCTCTCTGCTTGTCTCTCTCTTTTCGGTCAGATTGTTTCTTTCTGTTGTCTGTCCGCAGTGTTCAAAATCAAGGCAATCCTATTTTGAGTATGTAGTAGAAAAAAACATACCAAGCCAGTTAAGATATTTTCCTACAAAAATAAGATATTTAGTGTGATAATGCAATAAAGCCAATTCATCTTAGCTTTGGAAAGAGATTGTAAACAACCACACATCTATAATTGGAATAAAACCAGATGAAATGGTGAGATTAAATAATTGTGATGGGCAAGCAACATATCTGATTTCAGAGGGCATTTAAAGAAAGCTTTGGTCCTTTGAAATACAAAACACATTATTGTATTAAATTTCTCTTCTACTATTAGGAGCTTGAGTATGTTTACTGTTTTTGTTTTAATGAGGTGTAACAGCTCAGTACTTCTTGCTGCAAACAAAAATAATCAAATAAATAAATAAATAAAACCGTTCTTGTGCTAAGGGGATAATTTGTGTCTTGATAAAGAGGCTTCTTTTGGCAAGTGCAGATTCGGCTTCCTGGGGTGTTACAGAGTATTTGTTAAATCTAGCTAACAAAATATATATTGTGTGTTTGAGCGGTCCAGACGCTACAGCAGAGACCGGTAGCGTATATCCCATAGTTAAAATCCTCTGGATGAGAGTGGATTATGCTGAATATATAATCTCCGCTTTAGACCTGTTCCATTCTTTTTACAGATATGTTAATATCCCATGATAATGTGACATGTACAAGCTCAAATGTATACTTAGGCCAAAAATAATAATATGGCACCAGCTGCGAGTCAATACTACAACATTTAAAAAAGAAAAAAATATATAATCTTTACTGTGGGAAGGAGTTTGAGTTTATAGAATTGCATGTCTCTGTGTGTATCACCAGTCATTTATATTGGAAGGCTTAAAAAGAAAAAGTGTGGGAGTATTTGTTGCATTAAGTTTACTTTTCTCCATTGTTTTTTTTTCTTTTTCTTGTTTTAAGCATAAACATCACTAAATTCGCTTAGATTTATGATTAAAATTAACTTAATTTGAGATATAGTCTGAATCAATGTATTAAACTCGATAGACGTTATGCAGTAAAAATATCTTTATTTATTCATGTATTATTTTACCTCACTCGGTATATTTTTCTTGTATCTTTTATAATTCATATGTTTTCTCCAAAGCATTTGGGTTGTCACAGCAGGCATCAGAATATATTTTCAAGTGTTGGTGTTTACAGAGTGTCTTCATCATTTACTGCAGTCCTTCTCATTAGGCGAAGCTGCTTGGGCTCATTGACCAGAGGCCTTGAATCATTTGTTTTGCATGTGTTCTGAGTCATAGAGTATTTTCACATATAGTACACTTTAAATGAACCAAACCCAGTTCATTTACAGGGAACCAGCTGCAAGTGACCTCAGTGCTTTTGGTTCTCACAGTGTAAGCTGGAAAACTTAAAAGGAGATTCAGTCGAACCACAAAAGAACCCAAAGCAAACCATGCTCAGAACACCTCCCTGCATATACAACACAAAAATATTAGAATATGATGTTTTGGTGTCTAATTCAGTTGAGGCTATACAGATACTCTATTGTCTATATGTCTGTATATGTTGCATTCTTTTAAATTAATTAAAAGGCTTTAGCAATTAGTATAATTCAACAGTTAATTGTTCAATGTTCCATATCCATCCATCTATCTATCTATCTATCTATCTATCTATCTATCTATCTATCTATCTATCTATCTATCTATCTATCTATCTATCCATCCATCCACCCATCCATTCCATCCATCCATCCATCCATCCATCCATCCATCTATCTATCTAATCTTTAAAGTATATTGTGTTGCAATGCTCAAATGTACTTAGGTATGCGTCTTTGTTCTTAGTTGGCCTGAATAAGTCTCTGAAAATATTTTTTGAAAAGTTTCTTTGTCTTGAGGAGCACAGAGTGCAGTCCTTGTTACAAAGACAGTCACTGATGTATCAACCTTCTTTTTGCCACTAGTGTCATTCCAGACCTCTTCTCCTGCCCACCTGCACTTCAGAGCCAAACCACTCCACTCCCAAGCCGCAAAGCAGTCAGACTTCAGAGTGGCTGTCGCTTTAAAGCAAGTCGTCATTCAAGTGAAAGCAACTCCCTGGGCGAATTTACTTTGGTTTTGTGAATTCCATTTGAAATGTGTTTCAGAGCATTGTCTGCTTTAGACGCAGAACCAATTGAACACGAAGCTCTGTTTTTTTCTGCCTGCTATCATGCTCTGTTTAGGTCACTGCTAAGAATATTTTGGGCTGAAATATGGGCTTGTTTATTGGAACGTTGTCATCAAATTCTTATTGTTCTTGATTGTTTGTGATGATGTAGGTTTCTTCTAAACATTGGAAAGGATACATCAAACGGCTGCATGAAAGAAAAAGTTTTGTTTTGCAGTATTGCTTTTAGTACTTTGGATATTAAAATCAGTAATACACATTGTACAATTGTACATCAGAAGTTTAATTTTAACTTTCATATTAAATAAAAAAAATTCAATTTTATAATTTCCAGCCACATTTACTTTTAGAATAGTGCATTTAATAGCCCCAAAACACATGATTGAGTTTTTGATTGTGTTATTGTTAGAGCTTTGAATTGATATAAATGTGTGCTAATGAGCCTTTGAAACAGCATGCTATTTTCCCCTAATGGCTTCTAATAAGTTTATTATCTTACACCCAAAGGAATCAAATGAATTTTGCTTAAATAAAAGTAATGCTAACACAGAACATTATTGTGCTATAATTTGATTTGATTATGGGTGGCCTCCTGTAGTTGTATGTTGCTGACTGACAGCTAAATAGTGTGCCTGCTTGTTCTCCAGGTTTTTTAGTTTTTTTAAGTAATGCCTCTGTTATTACAGACTATATAAGCATATTAGGCATTGTTAGCTTGTATATGTAGGTCTTTTGATTGGGTATGTATGAGAGGATTATTATATTGTTTAAAGTGTTACTTAAAATGTGCTTGAATGGGCAGTTGCAAATGTATTAATTGTAAGTTTAGTGCTTTTGTTCCTGTATATAGCCCAGAATTCAGTGAATATTTGATCATGTTTTCCATATAATGTTTGGCATAATGGTGCATCGTGAAATAGACTGAGCAGGACATAATCAACTCCCACACAAGTATTTTTGAAGATTTAAGTACAGCTCCATCTCAGTGTGAATCTAACAGCACAGTTAGATTTTTTTTTCTTGGACCTTTTTAGCTATTTACAGGCTAATTGGTTTTAACTGAAGAGTTGATTTGTACGGTGGCCGAGAAGTGCAAAACAAATCACAATTCTGAAAACAAAATAACAAATTACAAATTGCAAATGCAAGTGAAAAAAGGGAGAAAAAAAAAGTTCGGCAAAAGGCGGGATCGATCCCGGGTCGATTGCGTCAAAAGGCCAAGGACACGCGCTTATCCATCTGCACCACTGGAGCTATTGTATTATAGCTACTTTTAACTAAATGTAAATATACACTCCGCATTTTTTATTCCACAGTAAGGGCAATTCATACAATACATTTAAACTGAACTACTTTAATACCATCTCCGAACTTTCTACCACGACTCCACTGTTCATCGGCTGGTTCTTCCATGTATACGTTGATTGACAGATGTCTCGTCCAGTCAGCGGTGAGTAATCCCAAACCAATGGCGCTGTCTCAAACTATACCTACCTCTTCCAGTTTGTCTGATTTGTCGTTGTGTTTTCTGACTTGTTAATTTGTTTTCGGATTTGTCGTTGTGTTTTCTGACTTGTTATTTTGTTTTCGAATTTGTCATTGTGTTTTCTGACTTGTTATAATGTTTTCTGAATTGTTGTTGTGCTTTCTGAATTGTTATTTTGTTTTTTAGACTTGCATTTGCGTTTGTAATTTGTTCTTTTGTTTTCAGAATTGTGATTTGTTTAGCACTTCTCGGCCACCGTAGGATTTGCAATCTGCTCATTCAAGAGCCACATGACACAAGACAGCATCCTTCACGCTAACCTGTAAAGTATTTCTCTGCATTCTGCTCACGGGCTGCGCTCGCTGTCCAAAGCCCTGAGGAATTATGGGCCAGGGCAGATCCAGGGCATCTAGCCTGGGCTATTCAGCAGGGAGCTTCTGCTGTTTGAGTAAGCAGGACAAGCTAATGGTTCTGTGGCATGCCTGACTGATCATTTTGTGTATTTTTCCTTTTAATCTATCTTCATTTCCCTTAAACTCTGGTGGCGGCTCACTGCTGTTTTTCTTTTTGAACAGCTTGCAGTTGGCTGCACAAACCTGGATCCAAATCTCATTGAGTTCTGAATTATATGAAATTGAGCTTGATTTTCCGAGCTACAATTATACTATCACATTAATTCAGTGATTGCAAACCAGCAAAGAAAAAGTGAACGTGTGCTTTTTCAATATAAGTCCATCTACTTCGATTACAGACTTTTGATTAGGGAAAAAAACTAAATCACAGCGGTGCCAAAACAGAACACCTAATTTATCTCAGCAAAGACTGATGTATATTTTTAAGAGTGCTATCAAATAATGAATTGGTTTATTAGTTGACAAATTATATGACGGGCTATGGTTTGTGGTATAACTGTAAAGGACTCATGACTGCACAAGAAAAGAACAAGCATTTGACTGCTTTTAGATAATAATGGTGCATTTATTTACCTTTAAATGCTTAAAAACTATCTGACACAACCATTTGAGACCTCCCATTTGACTCAGAGGTTTGATTTGCAAGGTTATCCCCTACTTTTTTTAATATCCTGAAGATGAAATCAGATATGACAATAATACTGATTCAAACGCTTTGATACAGCCATACCACACAGTTACATGGCCTTTGTGACAATGTTTTGATGTGTTATTTGGTTAGTTTTCAGAGCCCAGAGTTATTGCAGGGATGACAGCATCACTATATAATACTGCGTTTAACAGTGCATTTTCATTTCTACTGGGAATTATTGTTATATATTTTCATATTCTGTTGTGGCCTGAATCACAGAAAAACTTTTTTCAGTGTTAGATTCTTCCTCAAGCATTGGTGATCCAAATTATACCCGTGTCATTCAATTTTAAACGTTTGTTTTTGCCGAATTACTTCCAAATCGTAACTTCATCTGGAGTCGTTATGCGCCATGGAGAGAGCCTATGACACGGCTGTCAGGACTAATTCCAGTGAGTGGCAGTCTGTGTTTGCTGTGTTGTGTTTTCAGAGAAAGAGGGGGTGAGTAATTTTTCCATCATGCCACAGTGGACAGCAAGATGGGAGCAACTTTAGATTCAGAAGGGCTAGACAATGCCTCTATGATTTGACTGCAAATTGATGAAAAAATTGATGAAAAACTGAATTTGAGGATACGTAAAAGAATTATACTCCATAGTGAGCTGAATATGAACTGATTTAGAGTGGGAATCCCTGTTGACTAACTAGAGAGTGTCCTGTCTGCTCACATTAGGATAGGTCGATAATCGTGCAAATGCCATCTCATTTCCCACTAATGCAATTAGTGAAATTAACTGGATGTTGTGATTTGTCTTTCCGTTCAATTAGTAAATTATATCTGAACTGCAAATCCCATGCGGCAATTTAGAAAATGAAGTAAATGATCTATCCAAATAATATTTCATAAGCACAGTTAGAGAGGTTCAGAAAAAGGCCAGGTATGTCCATACAGGGTCTAAATAGACTTTTTGCTACACCTGCCAATGGCTGTATATAAAATGTAACTGCCATAAATATTTATTATCATCCAGGAATCTGTATTGTGTATATTTTTTGTTTTTTTTTGTCACTTTCTTACAGAACAGTGGAGCCCAGATGTTTGCAGACTGTTATAAAAAGAAGAGGGGATGCCACACAGTGGTAAACATGGCCTTGTCCCAACTTTTTTGAGATGTGTTGATGCCATGAAATTTAAAATCAACTTATTTTTCCCTTAAAATGATAAATTTTCTCAGTTTAAACATTTGATATGTCATCTATGTTGTATTCTGAATAAAATATTGAAATTTGAAACTTCCACATCATTGCATTCTGTTTTTATTCACAATTTGTACAGTGTCCCAACTTTTTTGGAATCGGGTTTGTAGTTGTTGTGGCATGTTTATTACCTGCTAAGCTGATTCTCTACCATTTTGCAGTATCCTTTATTTTATTATTTTTTTAAACAACAGGGTGATTTGTAGCTGTTTTTCCTAGTATGTATCTGTAACAAGTTGAAGACACAGTTAGACCATCTAATGTTGAAGTACCAGTCAGCTGGTTTTATCTAGCCTATTCAAGCTGTTTATTTCCCAGTGCAAATATATTTTTGTTATTCACTGGTTGTATAATATTTAGAGAATAAATAAAGAACTAAAACTTTTTCTATAGAAATAAAGATGTGAATGAATATGTATAAAAATGTACAGCTTATTATTATTATTATTATTATTACTCTCATTTGGCATTTGGTGAGTGTTAACTTTGCATCCTGGCTGTAGCTCAAGTATTGATACATATTATTGGGTGTTGTTGCCATTATCAGTTGTGGTAGCGTAAACATTGTTCCTCAACTGCAAATCTGTAAAGTAAAACTATAACATTCACTCTTGTTATGTTTTTCCACCAGCTTTTGGCATGTTAACTAAAACCATGAATACTCTATCTAGAAAAAATAATAACTTTGTTTTTCAGGAGAGACTTTGAAGAATCTAATCATAGCAGCCACGTGAGGTCAAGCTGTGAAAGCTTTCCAAAAAGAAGCTTAAGACAGGGATGTCAGTGCTTACTGATCTTCACAACAGTACATTGATGAGCCTATAAATTGCAATCCTCTGTAAAATAAACTAAATTATACAGTTTGCCTCAGTCTTTCTGATTGTAAGCTTATCACACGAGACACGTTTTTGTTCTCCAGGGGATAAAAACAGCTCTTCCCTTCCTGAGATGTGAGGGGTGGAATGTGATGTGACTAGAACTGATTCTGATTGTTCCTCTTAGGTACTATTTGATAGTGTAACTCAGACCATTAAACTTTTTCAGGCCAAGGAGCCCTTGATGGATGGAGAGATGGAGTAGGACCCTGTAATATTGTACCATAATAATGTAAGTAATAAGTATATTTTACTGAGATGCTATACCACACTATATTTTACGGTTTTAAAAATGGAATATCTTTTTAATTCACTTTTGTATCATTTTATTTTATTATAATTTTTTTTATTTGTATATTTAATTTAATCATTCCTCTAGGTAATTTTTCACATCCTATGCCAAACCCAAATGTTTTTTTTGGACTCTCCATAATTACAATTATATGGCGATTTATAGATTTTATTTGCATAACTCAAACCAACCTCTGAAGAAATCTGATTTACAGTCACATTGAGGCACTGCCATTGCGTTCATATAAGCACAGCTTTTGGTTCAAATGACCCACTGAGTACATGACCAAAGCAAGTCATTTTCATTTTGAAAATCCCCACAGCCGAATCAGTTCTTGCCCAAAGCACTGCAAACGAATATGATTATATGCATTTAGAACAGATCAGTTTTGGAGAGCACAACAAGGTGGCATTTCAGTGTGTGATTGTGTGTTGGTACACAATATCATACAGGCCTACTGTACATGTACTGTATCCTCCTGAGACCCTGCATCCTCATATGAGGACATTATATTTTAGTGAATTTCTCTGAGACTATACATGCCACAGTTTAAGTCTGGATGTCCTGTACAGAGCACATTCAGGGCGTTTCAGAGATACTAAATGTTTGGATGTTTCACCATGACCACTCCCTCTCCTTGGTCTTCAAAAATGTCTGATATTAATTTAGTGACACTCTTATGGAAATATGATAATATTTTGTAATTGTCATTTAAATCGGACACATTTTCATAAATCAACATCTAAGGAAAATGTTATGGGGTTTCAAATCAAAATATGACTTTCATACATGTCCTCATATGAGGACACCAGGACTAAAAGCATGTTTATTACGCATTTTGGGAGACACAACAAATGAATAGGGAAAGAAAACATATTTCAATATTCCTATGAAATATTATATATTTTTATGAAAATCTTGTCAATTATTACTCTCAATATTACACTTCTTTTTTCATTACATGTCGCCCCAAAAACACATGAATATGCAAATTAGGTTTAGTTTAGATGCATTATATATAATGAGAAAACAAACAGTTTGTGGCCATTTTACACACATTTTGCATGAAGAAAAATGGTATATCAAATCATTCTGTTATAACATAGTTGCGAATTATCTTTATACAAAGTTTGGTAAAAAAAAAAAAATCCTGAAAACTAAAAATGTATTGGTGATTTTTAAAAAATCAATTGTTTTTGCCTATGCATGTTCATTCATGTCTTTTTATTTTTTTTTAAGATATTGAGTCCCGATGTCCTCTACCAAGGACGTAGCATAACTTATGAATGAAATAATATTTTTTTATTTTTTTTATTGTTTACATTTTTTTAATGATTTTAACAAATCAAAAAAATACAATTTTTTTCCTAAAATGTTTTGCCGGGTCTTAAGAGGGTATGAAGTCATTATTTTGTCCTGAATGTTCAATATTTTCTGTTACATGACACCTTCTGCATATATATAGTGAAAACGTCCTGAAAATATTTCCTCCAAACCTCTCTCAGTGTTTCCCAGTGTTGCTTCCATAGCCTGCAGACTTGTCAACATAACATCTCTGTTTAACCTGTCGTTCTTCCCTCACACTTTATGAATTATTTACACCTTCAAATAACACAAAAGGCCCTTTTCCCAAGCTCTCCTTTTAGCCATCCTATAAATTATTGAAAAGCAGTTTCTTCCCTTGTGCAAAGAGGCTATCCAGAGGCTAATTTTAATGCAAACAAGATGAAATGAACTCTGGCATTTAATGGTATGTTGTTCTGTTTTTCAACTTTACTTGATGCTTGCTTGTCTTTGTTGAGTGTGATCTGCTTCCTTTAGGATTGTATGGAAGGTTGTTGTTATTATTATTATTTTATATATATACTGTGTATATATATATATATATATATATATACATAT
>NW_015505534.1:236343-295193 GCF_001515645.1 Sinocyclocheilus grahami | reverse complement strand
TATATATATATATAAGTAGGTTGTGGTCCTGCAAATGTCATTCAATGTGCAGTTTGTTTCACTGCCAGTTACTTTTGTTTTGCTTGCTGCTACATAATAGCTTTTCTTCCTTAAGGAGAAATGGTTGACATGGTTATACTTTTTGCATAAAAAATAGTATAATTAAATTGCAGAATAATGGCACAATGTAGCATTTTCGAAACAAGGATCTAATGGCTGGTAAATTCAAAAGAATATTTCTAAAAGCAAAGCTGTGGTCAATACCTTACAAAATTATATGGCAGCATACAAAACAAAGACAGCTGTGATGTAAGAACAGCCCATATCCAGCAATACAAAATATCATCTGTAAAATAGCAAGATAACAGATAAAAGTAGAAAATGGGAGAAACGGTATAAACAGTTCTTGAAATCATTTTTACAAGAGCTTTCAAAACAAAATTTGAAATATAATGTGTTTTGTTTCCTCTATAATCTACTTTCTCTGTGGCAGGCCAACTAAAGACAGAGACACTTTTTAAAGAGATAGTAAGATCATGTTGGATGCGAAACTATGAATGAGCACCCGTAGGGCTTCAGCTTTGCAGATTCTGTGCCAGACCTTATGGTTGAATCTCGCAATGAAGATTTTCAGCTTGAAGTACGTCCCTTCCGGCGAGCTATATGTCACACTGGTGTTATTTGAGAGGAACCCCATGGTATCCAAATAGCCCCGGGTCTGTTAGCAGGAATGTTAGCTATCCATCAAGACACTTTTACTGCCTGAGCTCAACTAGAGAAGAAGAATGTTTCTGGTAGATGACGTTCATTTTGGAGAAATGAGCAGTACTTTTTTTTTAGAGCAAAGCTTGATGAATTGAACATTCTAAATACTATTTAGTATTCATTGCGTTGTATTTCAATTAATTTCTTTAATTTGATTTATCTTTATTTTACTAGGCCTATAGGAATTTCATCTTTAATCTTCCATTGTTTTTAAATGACATTCTGAATTCTATTTTTTATTACATTTTAATTAATTCAGTTTTTCTATGGGAATTTATCTTTAAAGGGGTCATATGATGCTTTTTTAAAGATCATTATTTTGTGTATTTGGTGTAACAGAATATGTTGACATGCTTTAATGTTCAAAAAACACATTATTTTTCAAATACTGTACATTATTGTAGGTCCTCTATGCCCCGCCTCTCTCAAACGCTTAGTTTTCTACAAAGTCCATCCTTCCGACAAGCGCAGTCCGCTCTGATTGGCCAGCTGACCCAGTGAATTGTGATTGGCTGAACACCGCAAGCACTCGTCGGAAATGTAACGTCCCTTACCATAATTGCGAGCTTCATCTTTCAAACTAAATGTAAAGACAGAGCCCGAAAAGGGGAACAGAGTCACGTGACAGATGCAGTGATGAAGCTGGTATGTGTGCAGTACACAAGCCACGGTTAAGACAGCTGACTCCACTGTGATGTGACCCCCTCTCTCTCTCGCTCTCTCGCGCTCTCTCTCGCGCTCTCTCTCTCTTTCTGGCTTGCTTGCTCGCGCACACACACACACGATGCGCAAAACTCCGCATTTGAACAGTCAATAGCAAATACTTAAACTAATAACAAAACATACTTACAGTAGCTGATTCAGAAGCGCCAGATTGTCATAGCAAAGTCAGAATTACCTCCTCTCCTAGGTTCACGAAACGGTCGTCCATAAAATGCATTGCTGTTCTGTTGTAAGTCATCGTAAAGTTTCCTAAATGCATCTACTTTCTGAAGGCCAAATAAAGTGCTTTTGCTTTCGCCTAGAAACACACAGCGTCTCCCTGACATGGCTGCTTCAATACTAACGGCGGTTACTGAAACCACGCCTTCTTTCTTTGCGTGAACATTTGGGCAGCATTATGCAAATATTTCCACATAGTGAGGTAGATATGTGGGGGCGTGTTAGAACGAGCCGTTTTAGGGAGTGTGGCAGAGTCTTAACTTTGATAAAGAATATCTCTTTGGTTTTGAGACTTTAGTCTTTGCAACTTCAGGGATCTTATCTATGCACCGCTTGTAACACTCCAAAGAGAAAGGAAAACTTGAAATCGCATCATGTGACCCCTTTAATTTTCTATTCTTTGCTTTTTGAATAACATTCTTAATTTACTTTAATAGAGATTTATTTTGCTTTACTAGGGGACTTTTACCTTATTCTATGCTCTGATTTACAAAATCAAATAAATCGATGAATAATTTTTTTAAGTCAACAGATGTCTCCTGACTGTTACTCTGCTTTATCGAAACCCTGAGAGGAAAATCATGCATACAAAAACAGCTGAATCTGATTGAATGTGTAATAGAACATTTTACATGCATTAATTCTTGTCATGCCTGTTGCCAACTGAGGTCACAGAGGTCCGGACCGCTGTAAATTTTTCATGTTCAGAAATAAAATTTGTTCTCTGAATGACGAATTTGCTATTTAAAACTTTTCATATGAGTGTCTGCATGTTTAGACAGTTTGCAAGAAGGTTTAGCATCCGTGGTATGAAAATGATTGCTGCTAGATGCTGGCGGAGTAAACGAGGCTTGAGTGAGGGCGCGGGCGCAGCCTCAGTGTTGTCAGATCAAGCTGTTATAAGTGTCTTTGGACTCATCTTTTCCACTTAATTTGACACTTTAGAAAGTTAACAAAGTGGGAAGTTGTAGTTTAGGTTTGGCGATATATTTATCTTATCTTATTTGCAAAGGATTTGGTATATTTTGGTTTATCTTTGTATTTATTCTACATTGATCGCCGGTATTAAACTGACAGTAATCAAAAAAGCCCAGGGACAGGTTATTGCCATAGACCAGGGATCCTCAAATCTAACCCACGAGATCCCCTTTCCTGCAGAGTTTAGCTCTAACCCTAATCAAACACACCTGAGCATGCTAATCAATGTCTTCAGGATCATTAGAAAATCACAGGTTTGATCAGGGTTGGAGCTAAACTCTGTAGCGCATTTGCCCTCCGGGGCAAGATTTGAGGAACCCTGCCATAGACTGTATAAAACATGTTATTGCTGACAGAATACCACATTCGGTAAGGCAAAAAAATAAAATAAAATAAAAATGTAATATATATTTATTATATATATTATCTGTTAGAAACGTTTTTTAAAACAGTAGCATTTAACACTAGGCTACACAGATTTGTGGGTTAGAAAATAAAATGAAATATGCAAACACTAGCCATGAAGAAGTCTGCTATTTCTTTCAGTATAGCAGTTACATTTTCACAAAGTCATGCTAAAAACATTAATAAGAGCTCTAGACAAAGTTATGTACATAGCAACGGTTATTAATGAAAACTATAACAGTAATATGTATTGTTGCATGAATAATAAACAACTGATAAAATTAACCACCCTATAGTAAAGTATAAACAAATTTTGGTGCAATAAATATGGTATAATTGTGGTACAATGAGCATCCCTCCAAAACAGATAAAACATCTTTCACAAACATCTACATGTCTGTCGCTAAAGTGTTTAGTGTATATAATGAGTTGTATTTGTAGGGGTTATTATAGCACAATTTTTAACCCCACCCTAGACCTCACTAATTTTCAAACACTGGCTACGGCCATGATTCTTGTGAATGTGAAATGGCAGACTCTTATGTGAAGCCAGTTCTGATAAACCTGAAAAATAGAAATGGATGAGCAGGAGTGGGAAGGATCTCACTGTGTGCCGAGCTGAAAGCAGCATATTCCACTGCTCACAGAGATGCTTCACAGACAGGAGATACAGCAGTCAGCAGTCCAACTGTGTGTTTGTGAGGAGAACTTCAATAGGCAGTATGCAGTGCAGAATACAAGCATTTCATCCCTTTAATTCATGCAACTGCATAGGTGCGGAGGAGTTTTGATGAAAGCTCAATGTTGGCTCGTTGCAAAGCAGAGACACGTTCACAAGACATTTCTGAATCACAGTGTCTGTCTTTGCTTCTAAGAGACAGAAAAGAAGATACAACAGTCTCTATTGGCTTTGTATTTACTGACAGAGACAAACAGTCTTCTTTTGTTACAACAAGGCTGTCAGCTTGATCAAACCTGAAAGGAAGGGACATTCAAGCATGACTCGCATATGCATGCTTTGTATTATTTGAAGTTATGTAATTACATTTAAGGCTTTTATTATGATGATAAAATAGAGTCAGACAAGAGCATAAGACATTATATGTGCTTTATTTAGTAAGCTTGGCCTATTTAATTGCTCATGCAGAATATGAAATATTTAGCAATTACATTTGGGAAAATTAGTTCTGTGTGATGAATCTGTTTAATATGATTATTATCTCAATTAGTCCTTGCTTCCCACATAAAACTTATTAATTGAGGCTCAGGCTACTGTTGTTCCTCAAATGTTGTAAACTAATTAGCTCAAACGATAATTCTGTAAGAACTGGGTAACTTTCTCATTAGTGCCTTAGCTCAGTGAATTCCTTTAAGTTCATCTTATAAAGCATCTAGAACTTTGAAGTGCGTCCCAAATCTCTTATTGCTAATGAGCCACACAGTTTTTAGACAGAACTTTCTTAGAATTGAAGATAGCATGAAATAACTGAATCTAATGTGCCTTGGTGGAGTGTATGGTGCTTTAAAAATCTTTGGTACAGATTACTGTAGCCATGTTTTAACTTCATATCCTTGGAAAAGTTCCAGAGTGATGTATCTGACACTCCCTAGGACTAAATGCTTAAACTGTCTGTTTGAAATACATACAAGTACATACAAGAGCATGGGCGTCGCTAGGCCATTTTTAGGGGGGCTATACGTACATGACTACTCAGCCCCCCTAAAATTTTGCGATTAGTTCTATAAATTGTACATGAATTTGTGATCACCTCAGTCCCCTTTAAATTTCATATGAAAACAGTGGCAGACTTCGATTGGCTCCTCCCAGTCTTTCAGCGCGTTCTTTTTCAATCCGCAGATCGAGAAACAGAGGACAAGGTGTGTGTTTATCGATAGATTGTTATAATATCTGCATCTGTGTAGTTCTTTGTCACAAATCCAGTTTACAAAATATCAAGGGGGACTAATAATCGGTTCCCCATCTACTGTAGCCTAAGTTTTCACGGCGTTCACCCTTCCTCATCACACCACAGCTGTTTCCTCCATCGAAAATGAAGCACATATGAACACATCCTTTATAAAACGATCATGTTGCCATTTTCATTTGAAAATTTTACTTTCAATATAATACATATTCCAGTGCATGTGGCAAAGAGATTTGCATACTTGAGCTAAGGAAAGAGGGTTGTAGCCTACTAGAAATGCAAACAGTAAAATTTTGAGCTTGTACTGTACAGTAAACAGGTTGTGTGTGTGAGATCATGAAGACTTGAATTTGGCCTATTCAGTACTCAAATGTTATACCGATAATGAAGTCTGACAACTATTTCATCAGACAGAATGGACTGAAATTTACAAAAAAATAAAAAATAAATTAAAATCTGTCAGCATAAAGAAACAGCTTATATTCCCTGAGGAAGGAGAACTTTGAATTTATTTATAGATTTAAGTACTATGGATGCAACAATACAGTTAGCCCATGATTTGCTATTTAAAAAAAAAGTATTAGAAGTATTATTTTTTCCTATTTTTACCCAAAATAGGATGGATTGGGCATTATAGAGTGCTATAAAAACATGTAATGTCGGTTTCAGTCAAACTGAAAGCAGGAGGGTGCCTTCGCAGAAACGTCTCAGGTTACGCATTTAACCATGGTTCCCTGAAAAAAGGGAACTTGCGCTGCGTCCCCTATGGATCACTTTGGGGAATGCCTCCAGCATGACCGGTGTCTGAAGCATTCGTCTAAACATGACAATGAACTTGACACTGGCAGACGGCAGCCTATGATGTCATCCCCAGTGCGACCACAAGTATAAAAGAGCACCTGTAAAATACGTCATCCACTTCTTGTCTGAAAGGAGACATGTGCAGGAATGCCTGAAGAATTGCAAAGGGACGCAGCGTTATCTGCAATCCCCACAACATCAGTCTCCAACTCACCTCAGCCGTAGCAGGTCCTGAACTACGAGGCAAAAAGGGACAAACAAGAGTAAAGCTTGCTCATAGGGAGGCACTCACAATGCACGCAAACAGCCCCCTCGAGGACTGAGCGTGCATGCTCCTCGCCCATGCACATAACGCACATATCGTGTGTGTCATCATATGTCAGTTAACGCTGACACGGAGGAACACAACTGCCTAAAAGACTTAGCACTAATGCTAGCCCTAATTGCCTTGTTTAGACACACGTTCAAACAAACAGGTATCCTGAAGACATGAAAGAAGATGATGTATGTCACGTGTCCATTTATACTCACGGACGCACTGGTGATGACGTCATAGGCTGCCGCCTGTTAATGTCAAGTTAATTGTCATGTTTAGATTCATGCTTCAGACACCGGTCATGCCGGAGGTATTTCCGATAGCGACCCCTAGGGGACGCAGCATTAGTTCCCTTTCAAAAAGGAGCTCCACATCGTGAAGTTCCAGGAAATGCCTAATGAATGAATGATGCATTTATATAGCGCTTTATTGTGTATTGTTGTACACCCAAAGCGCTTAACAATCATGTGGGGGGTCTCTCCTCAACCACCACCAGTGTGCAGCATCCACTTGGATGATGCGACGGCATCCACAGGACAGCAGCGCCAGTGCGCTCACCACACACCAGCTACAGGTGGAGAGGAGAGAGAGTCATAGATCCAATCAAGTGGTTGGGGATTATTAGGAGGCCATGATTGACAAAGGCAAGGGGGGCAATTAGGCCAGGACACCGGGGTTACACCCCTACACTTTACGAGACGTGGCATGGGATTTTTAATGACTACAGAGAGTCAGGACCTCGGTTTAACGTCTCATCCGAAAGACGGTGCTTTTTGACAGTATAGTGTCCCCGTCACTATACTGGGGCATTAGGACCCACACAGACCACAGGGTGAGCACCCCCTGCTGGCCTCACTAGCACCTCTTCCAACAGCAGCCTAGTTTTCCCAGGAGGTCTCACATCCAGGTACTAACCAGGCTCAACCCTGCTTAGCTTCAGTGTGCAACCAGTCTTGGGCTGCAGGGTGAAATGGCTGTGTGTTGTCCTAATATGGATAAAGGCATCCAGCAATCGCTGTAACTATAAAATTACATGCGATATGAAGTTGTAGTTGTGAGAGATAAATCCAATTCTTATGTTTACCTGTAATATCTTTGCCCTGCTACTAACATCAGCAGGAATCTCTCTGTATTTCTCCCTGTCTAGTTTTCATTCACATACAATAAAGTTCTATTTTCTGCACACCCCTGTTAGCTGTAATGAGTAATGAGTCTGAATTTCAGAGCTGCCAAACCATCTTTCTTAGTAGTTTAGCTCAGGGAAAGACAGCTAGGGGTGATAGCAAACGAGACACTGCTGGTCTATGGTTCAATGTTGGATAGAGCATTGTTTTAATTTTCTCATTGTTTTATACTTTGTGGATGTTAATTCATTTGCCATTTGTATTAATGGAGGTCACTGTTCTTCTTGCTAAAATTCTGCCCCAGGTTCAGTTATTAAGGCACCACAGTTGAGTTGCAAATGAGTATTAATCAGACGTCAGTGTGAAATTCATAAGCCTTCATGACTCATTTGTGTAATACAACATGACTGCACCCCTTGTGTGTCTGGCTAATATGATTACAGAAAGCCAGCACCATAGATTGAAGGTCGCATGAGGTGGGAAATGAATTGATCTGTGTGCGTATTGTGTGCAGACTGCACTGAAGTGGGTGTCTATACTCTGTTTCTAATCATGCAGGTGCTTTATCTCAGATCCACTATTATTTTGTACACCAAAGAGAGTGACTCCCATGGAGACAATCAAGTGTGCGTGTGTGTGTGTTTGTGCGCGCAAGTTTCCCTTGGTAAATCCCAGTGCACTTCACCCTGATTGCAACAATTATGATCAATCCAAATAGTTCAGTATGCATATTAATAACAGTCATCTAAATACCCTCATCATCATTATGCGATTATTAGTTCACTCAGGTTGTAAGTAATTACTCACGGATCAAAAAATATGTTTGTAATTTATTCAGCTTGATCTCAGCTATTTAATTGTATCTCATTCTCTTATGGTTTATTTCCCCAAGAACATGAAATGAATTCTTAAAATGTACATTGTGGAACAACATTTCTCAAGTGTTTTTCAAAGATGCTCATCCGCATGATCTGTATTACTAATAACAGAATGTTGTAGGGTGACATTTTCGAGTTTGTATAGGGCAGAACCATTCATCACAAGCATATTTTTATTTATTTTTTTAGGCAATGCAGTGTGTGGGTTGTATTGTTTTGATTTATTGCACATAAACAGGTATTGCAGTTGGCCAAAGTCCAGACATATACAATTTGTATTTCCAGTTTATGGACCTCAGTATTAAGTTATTGTGTATTTGGACCTTGCTGAGCATTTAAAAATGAGGTGAGAACTGGATAGCTACACAGTTCCTTTAAAGTAATTCACTTCACATGGTGGCCATCATGGAAACACCTTCAGCCAGCTATTTTTAAAAGTACATTTCCATTTTGTTTGAATAAGAGAAGAAAGAAATATACAAAATTATTTGTTTAGATTGTTTCAGTAACTTAAATGCAATAATATCAAACAACAATCAAGTGTCATATGATTAGAATATAGAGAACAATTTGTATGGACCAGTGTTATTATCATTAACTAAAACTATAAAATGTTTACGTTAATTGAAATAAATCAAATGAAGTAAGAATTTAAAAAATTCAGTAAACTAATTTTCTTTAAGTAAATATTTCAGGTAGTTGCCAAGGCAACTTTCTAATTTTGTTTTAGTTTAAACCTACTTAAATTACTAAAACTAATTTTTAGTACTTATTTTAGTACTAAAACTAATTTTGATAACAAACTAAAAGAGAAAAAATAACTACATACAGAATTAAAAAACAAACTAATAAAACCAACAAAACACACACAACAAAATGGCTAAAACATTAACTAAAATAATCAATATCATGGTGGCCATCATGGAAACACCTTCAGCCAGCTATTTTTAAAAGTACATTTCCATTTTGTTTGAATAAGAGAAGAAAGAAATATACAAAATTATTTGTTTAGATTGTTTCAGTAACTTAAATGCAATAATATCAAACAACAATCAAGTGTCATATGATTAGAATATAGAGAACAATTTGTATGGACCAGTGTTATTATCATTAACTAAAACTATAAAATGTTTACGTTAATTGAAATAAATCAAATGAAGTAAGAATTTAAAAAATTCAGTAAACTAATTTTCTTTAAGTAAATATTTCAGGTAGTTGCCAAGGCAACTTTCTAATTTTGTTTTAGTTTAAACCTACTTAAATTACTAAAACTAATTTTTAGTACTTATTTTAGTACTAAAACTAATTTTGAAAATAACAAACTAAAAGAGAAAAAATAACTACATACAGAATTAAAAAACAAACTAATAAAACCAACAAAACACACACAACAAAATGGCTAAAACATTAACTAAAATAATCAATATAAAAAAAATCTATTATAATAAAACTAAAATTAATAAAATTGTATATACTACAATATTGTATTAATGATACCAAAATAATGCTGGTGAAGACTACGTATGGTACTGTTTTGACAGCCCTTGGTCAAAATTCACTTATTTGTATAGAAAAGAGCAGCGTGAACATTGTACTTAATATTTCCTTTTGTGTTTGCCAGAAGCAAGTCAGTCATGTGGATTTGGAACAATGTGAGGATAAATAAATATTCAGAATGTTCATTTTTGGGTGAATTATTCATTTAAATTAAACAATTTGATTTCATCTTATATATCTCATTAGATCATTTCTTTCACAAACTATCTCCTGACCTTTAAGGTGCAGTCTGAAAGTGCAAGTATTGCACAACTGATAATCAGGAAACCAGGAACAATTCAAGGACAATGTAAGGACTCGTTCACCAGAGTGGTTTAGAAACTGGTATTATCACAGAGCCTTACATAAATTAGAGTAACTCTCAGATCGCTATGATTGTGCTGGGGAAAAGAGATCAGACACAGAGGCAACAAGAGACTAGGACTGGTGAAACCTCGAAAACAGGTTGTGCATTTAAAGACTGCAAAGTTTGTAATTGCCAATGGCTACGTTTCAGAGCACCCTGGAAGTTGTTACATATTCTTTTTGATGGATCTCTGTGTTTAGCTCAGAGCTGTATAATGATTCACCCCAGCAAGTTGCTTTAGCGCTTTCCCCATGTTTATAATTATGCCTAATATGAGAAACCTATTTCAATTCTCTGTACCCTGTATGATTATATTGTTATTCAGTATTAAAAAGTATTAATTGTTCATCTTATTTCATAATATTGTGAGTGAGATTATTGCTACAGTAGTTAAACAAACAAGAATTTAAAATTGAGTAATTGCAATTTAGACAAAATTTTGTTACTTTATTTTTTGCTCTGCTACCGTCTTCCAGAAAAAAATCTACTGCTTACTGAAAAACTTACTGCCGTCTCTGAGCAACACATAATAAGTGGTGCTTTTCATTCTGCACTGAAAAAAATTGCATAATTAAATTTTGCTTATTCAATTAAATTTTATTTACTTTTTCATTTTACTAAAAAATAATAGGTCGTTTTGATATATTTCGTTTGTGTTTTGAGCAATGTAAAGTAAGTAATGTTAACTAGAAAAAATTGAGTTGTTTCAAGTTAAAGGGATAGTTCACCCAAAAATGAAAATTCTGTCATTAATTACTCACCCTCATGTCGTTCCAAACCCGTAAGACCTTCGTTCATCTTCAGAACACAAATTAAGATGTTTTTGATCAAATTTGAGCTCTCAGACCCTGCATAGACAGCAACGCAACTGTACATGGGACATCAGTGGCTCAACTTCAGTTTTGCGAAGCTACGAGAATACATTTTGAGCGCAAAGAAAACATAAAGAAATTTTTTTTCAACAATTCTTATCCCCCGAGTTACGTCTTCCGCCATTTTAGAGAGTATCACAACGCATACGCATGCTTTCCCCCTAAGCGTAAACAACACTGATTACATTGATTACGTTGATTTTGTTAATGCGCGCGCTTTCTCCCCCGAACGTAAACAACGCTTATTACGTCGATTACGCTCGATTACTTGAGTACTCTACAAAATGGCGGAAGACGTAACTCGGGGGAGAAGAACTGTGAAATAAATTATGTTATTTTTGCTTTCTTTGCGCTCAAAAATTATTCCCGTAGCTTCGCAAAACTGAAGTTGAGCCACTGATGTCACATGGACTGTTTTACCGATGTCCTTACTATGTGTCTGGACCTGGGAACATTACAGTTGCGTTGCTGTCGCAGGGTCTGAGAGCTCTCACATTTCATCAAAAATATTAGTGACGGGTCTTACGGGTTTGGAACGACATGAGGGTGAGTAATTAATGACAGAATTTTCATTTTGGAGTGAACTAACCCTTTAAGGTCCTCTGCGGATGCGCATCATCTTGGCGGGAGTGGGGATTTCCGTCGATCTAGTACTGAGAACAACGCTTCAAGGGATAGTTCACCCAAAAATGAAAATTCTGTCATTAATAGCTCACCCTCATGTCATTCCTAACCCATAAAACCTTTGTTCATCTTCGGAAATTAATATATTTTGGATGAAATCCGAGAGCTTTCCCTCCATGGACAGCAAGGGTCCTTCCACGGTCAAGGCACAGAAATTAAATGAGGACATCATTAAAATAGTCCATGTGACATCAGTGGTTCAACCGTAATTTTATGAAGCTACGAGAATACTTTTTGTGCTCAAAGAAATCAAAAATAATGACTTTATTCAACAATTCTTCTCCTCCGCGTCACCCTAGGTGCCATTATGGAGAGTAACACCAAAAGATGTGTCACTCGTATAGTTTTGAATGGGGAAAAATACAACGCTCAATATGGCCACTCTATCGAACGAAGCTCCGCCTTCTGAGTAAAAGAGCCAATCGCTAATTGGTAAAGTCAGCGCGTCACTGCAGCTGCCGTTAGAAGTCCCAGTTACCATAGAAACAGTCAGCATTCTGAGACGTGCGCTCAGGACTGCGCATGTGCTGGCTGGTCTAGCCTGAAAAATAAGCTTTTTTTAACGCTATTTGAGCAAAAGAAAAAAATATTTATGAGACAGTTGCTGTCAGATTTCACTGGTGATTTAAAATATGAAATTTAATTCATAAATTTAATTCACTTGGCAAACAGTTTTGGAGAATTTGATGTTTCCCCATTCAAAGAGATAGGAGCTGCACTTGCATGCTCGAGAGGCGTTTCAAAGATGGCCGCCGAGTGACATGACTTGAATCCACTGTCTTAAGAACTCAGATAGCTCAGTTGGTAGAGCATCAGACTTTTAATCTGAGGGTTCAAGTCAGTCATGGCCTAATGATTAGGGAGTTGGACTTGTAACCCAAAGGTTGCAGGTTTGAATCTGAGGTCTGGCTGTAAATAGTCTGAAAAGAAAAGAGTGTTGAAGAAATATAGTATGTGGAATAATTGGGTTGAGTTGTTTTGTTAACATGTTAATGTAGTGGTTTTTATGAGCCAATGTGTCTAATTCTAGAATTGTATTCAAAGACACAAGATAGTCTTTGAATGACCTGAAGTTTTTCATCTAAAACGAGCAAATATATGCATTATGAAGCGCTCATAATGTAACGTCTGCTCTCGCGCAGAAAGTCCAATAGTGACTCACAGTTATGACGTTTCAGAAAATCCTTTAGTGAAATAAAAAGTAGAAATGTTTTGATTGATGAAACATGAAGACAGTAAACACACGATTACGGTGATATATGCTATAGCCTATGTGTGTTCTTCAAGCCGTCTCGGAGTATTTTCACAACAATTAAGTAAATGAATAATGCAGTGCTAATTTGCAGACTTTATTACAGTATAGAATCTATTTTATATATTTTAAGCTTTATTAAAAGGTGATTAAAAATCCTTAACAAGTTAGTATAGTGGCTTTAAAAAACACATACTATCACATTTTTCTTAATTGCATGATGTCTTAATGCGTATGTAGTACAAACCAATCATAAAATAGTTGTTAAAAAATATAGGAAAATGATATAGAATACAAATCATTGGTTATTGTTCAGCAGTGAGATAAGAAAAAATAAAACCTGTCAGTTAGATGAATTTATCTAAAACATCTGCTGTGATTTTTTCCCCCTCTCTCTCTCTGTTAAGGCACAACAGGGATATATGGAGCATTTGTTTGGATCCTAAGCTTTTGATAAGAGTCTTTAATGCTATTGACTCATGTTTTAAGGGGGGAAAAAAAAGTTCATTAATTCGATATCCTCACATTTATGACCACAACATCAACAGTATGAATAATTATTCATCAGCTGCTACTTTAAATTTTAGTCAAAGAATTAACTTGACGGAGTTCAAACTCAAACCACACGGCAGCAACAAACAGCAAACAATAACTTGGAGATACGTATTAGGGTTGGGCCGATAGACTATGCCATCTGGCAGACATCACGGTGTTGAGCCGGCATCGTGATCCTGACCCCACGACCCACACCATCTGCATGCAGCCCAATATTTGTGACCGCGCAGACGGTCCCCGTACAACAGTGCAGGGGCGAGGTGAATGTTGAGACAGAGCGAGTCAAGTAGGTGATACTGCACATGTGTCAAGCTTGGCCGCTTGGCCGTGGCTGTGTACCAGATGGAACGGAACGCATAAAGTGAAGTATACCCGGGCCTTTAGTGGTCAGCTGCTGCAGAGAGTGCCGAAATTGATATTGCTGATGAGATGAAGACTAGATGAAGACCCCCCCCCCACACACACACACACAATAATCATCAGTAAAACTCAGGTGATTTTGTCAATCTCTTTTGTCAATTATTTTGTTTAAATATGGTGAGATTATTAACATATCAAAGTAGAGACACACCAGAGAATTACCTAATACAAGTTAAAATTCTAAATCATTCCATTTCAAATTATACTTTTGTATTGCTAGAGCTGCCAATTTTAAAAAGAAAACATGCCTAGGGATTATAATGCTGAAAGGTGTGACCAGCTTGACTGTGATAGTGTGTGTTTGTTGATGTCTAAAAGCATCCGTATTCTTAATAAGCCTGCAGGTTATTTACAAGCCTATACCTTGAGCTACTTTGTCAAGCTAAACGAACCATTTTAAACTAACAGAATTGTTTTTGTCCTTCAGGGTGTGACTGGATTCTTGCACGTAATCTGTCGTCTGATAAATGTCTCCAAGAGAGAGACTCATCCTGTTACCTGACTGGTTAAGCTAAGCCCTAGTGGTGTTTTCCATCAAACTAATCAAATCAATAACCAGCTCTGGCACAAGTACAAACGCACACACACTTCTCTTCACATTATGTTTTATTGTCTTGTCATTTACAATCAGTTTCCACGACACGCCGCATGTTTAAAGGGCCTGCTAGTCTAGATCAAAGTGACATATGGAACACGGCAGCCCTATGTTTTTTTTGTTTTTTTTTAACACGTGATCTGGCTTTCGAAAACCTTTGCACCGTGCATTACCCATGCATCTCACCTGCCTACTACACACACTTTCTGAACAGAGTGCCCTTGTCCGCTCTAGCTACTTTTCACATTTCACAGTAAATTAGAGCGTGTTGCACTTTTAAATGTGTGAACAAGTCCTACACAGAACATCTCTGAAAGCCTGAAATGGGAACGCATAGATTGTTTATGTCATCCTCTGAGTGTCTCATGCATACAAAAGCAATGCAAGGGGGAAAAACAAATTATATCGCATATATGCTTCACTTTTCATTCTCGTTCATTTTGGTTACTGATATGAAGTGAAAAAATAAAACTAAAAGACATAAATCTCACGTCTTTGAGGTAATTTTCATAACTGAAGTCAGTGGTCCACATTATCTCATATTACTGTAAACAACAGCCTGGAGCATGAAACTTGCACACAATATGCAGAGCAAATGATTTACAGTGTAATATGACCCAGACTATACCTAAAGAATAAAAAGAGGCCATCGGCATCCACAAAAATTATTATGGAATATATTACCCACAAGGGCTTATAATAATAACCAAGCCACCTTGCTATGGGTGAAATGAAAATAAGACAAGCTGACCGCAGCTGTGTCTGTTTTTAATCTGCTCCTAATGAGCCAAATGCTGTCCAGCATTAGCCCTTTGCAGAAATATCGTCCCTCTTTTACCTTTTAGAAGCCTCATTAGCTTATCAGGACCCTGTTATTTAATAAAAGTGCTATACTTTTGTCTGAGCCGTACTAATCAGCATTATTGTCAAAAGCCCCTCGACCCCAATAAGAATGAGTTTGGCAGAATACACAAGCCTAAACTATGTGATAAACTATATAAAGTATTGCGACAAAGAGGCTAATTTAAAGAACAGTGAGTGACCGATTGAATCTTCAGAGGGTAGTTGGGATTGCCAAAGCCCAGGTGTAAAGGGAAATTTTATTTATTTATTTTTCTTCGGTAAGAGCCCCTTTGCTCTCATCATTTTTCAAAGTAGGCCAGCCGTCACAGCTGCACCACGAATCAGAAGTGAAATTTTCATTGGAAATGGTGGGCTTAGCACTCTGGTTTGATGATGGAGTGTTGCAGGTGGACGAGTGAGACGGCATGAAGTAGCCTGTAACCATTGCATTCTGGGAGGAGGTGGCAGGAAAAAACAGCATCAATCTGGCTGAGCTGGGTGCCATCATATCATGTAAATAGGTGTTTTTGAGGATACCCATGGAAGTCAAGCAGCTTTTTTTAAAAAAAAAAGGAAAAACATGGCTGTGCTGACATTTCAATAAAATATTACATTGGTTTTCGAACATTTTGCAGCATCTTCAAAGTCATCATCTGTGTGTTTATCTATAGGTACATTTAAGTTTTGCAAAAATGTAAGTAGAGCTAAGGTTTTTTAATGAGCTTGTTTTTTATTTTTATTTTTGTAAGAAAAGGGTTCTGAATGACAAAATAACTGCAATTTAGTAGCACAGTGTGCTTATGCATATGTACCTATGCTATAGCTACACACAAGCCCTCTAGTATCTTTTGTTCATTGTAGTGTGCAGCGTAGAATTCGAGTTTCATGCCATTTGGCAGAGGGTCTTTGGGGAAATGAATTTCTTTTTTCCAAAGTAATCATGCTAATGGTTTCCAAAACCACAGCAGAGTCGGTGCGAACTCTGGCATGGCTTCATGCTTTTAGACACGGCAGGCTGACGAGCACTGCCTAGATTAACATTTAATTTTCATGGTGCCAGTCAACTCAGGTAAACAGACTCACTCGCTGTTCAAACCTCAGGTAGATTTATCTCACCAGAGTTTGATACATTGGAAGTATACTAAGGGTAGTAAATAGTCAAGATAGAGCCCACCTCTGACAACCTCCCACTGCTATATACAGACCCCGTCATTCCCTTTTCAGAACCCAATGCATTCTTGACTACTGAATTGGACGCTTCCCAGAAGGAAAATAGGATTTATTCCAAAAAATGTAAGGTGAGGGTTGTAAGGCAGAAGCCAGAGATTCTGCAAATTAATTAATAATTTTTTTTTTTTAGAAGAAGAAGAAGTTGATAAGGTCCTCCACTAAAGATGACACTGACTAGTTCAATGTTCAGCTGGCTAACATCAACGCCCACTGCTAGTACATTCCAGAATTGCACCATTATGCATTCGGAAAACAATTTTATCCAAAAACACATGGCATGCAAGTTATATTTTTATCAGGTCATATATTATCTGGGAATTAAACCCATGATGTTGCTTTCTCCATATTATGCTGTTTAAAGGGGTCATATGACGTTGCTAAAAAGAACATTATTTTGTGTATTTGGTGTAATGCAATGTGTTTATGCGGTTAGTTTGGCAGAATACACAAGCCTAAACTATGTGATAAACTATATAAAGTATTGCGACAAAGAGGCTAATTTAAAGAACAGTGAGTGACCGATTGAATCTTCAGAGGGTAGTTGGGATTGCCAAAGCCCAGGTGTAAAGGGAAATTTTATTTATTTATTTTTCTTCGGTAAGAGCCCCTTTGCTCTCATCATTTTTCAAAGTAGGCCAGCCGTCACAGCTGCACCACGAATCAGAAGTGAAATTTTCATTGGAAATGGTGGGCTTAGCACTCTGGTTTGATGATGGAGTGTTGCAGGTGGACGAGTGAGACGGCATGAAGTAGCCTGTAACCATTGCATTCTGGGAGGAGGTGGCAGGAAAAAACAGCATCAATCTGGCTGAGCTGGGTGCCATCATAGCATGTAAATAGGTGTTTTTGAGGATACCCATGGAAGTCAAGCAGCTTTTAAAAAAAAAAAAAGGAAAAACATGGCTGTGCTGACATTTCAATAAAATATTACATTGGTTTTCGAACATTTTGCAGCATCTTCAAAGTCATCATCTGTGTGTTTATCTATAGGTACATTTAAGTTTTGCAAAAATGTAAGTAGAGCTAAGGTTTTTTAATGAGCTTGTTTTTTATTTTTATTTTTGTAAGAAAAGGGTTCTGAATGACAAAATAACTGCAATTTAGTAGCACAGTGTGCTTATGCATATGTACCTATGCTATAGCTACACACAAGCCCTCTAGTATCTTTTGTTCATTGTAGTGTGCAGCGTAGAATTCGAGTTTCATGCCATTTGGCAGAGGGTCTTTGGGGAAATGAATTTCAAAGTAATCAAGTAATCATGCTAATGGTTTCCAAAACCACAGCAGAGTCGGTGCGAACTCTGGCATGGCTTCATGCTTTGCAGGCTGACAGGCTGACGAGCACTGCCTAGATTAACATTTAATTTTCATGGTGCCAGTCAACTCAGGTAAACAGACTCACTCGCTGTTCAAACCTCAGGTAGATTTATCTCACCAGAGTTTGATACATTGGAAGTATACTAAGGGTAGTAAATAGTCAAGATAGAGCCCACCTCTGACAACCTCCCACTGCTATATACAGACCCCGTCATTCCCTTTTCAGAACCCAATGCATTCTTGACTACTGAATTGGACGCTTCCCAGAAGGAAAATAGGATTTATTCCAAAAAATGTAAGGTGAGGGTTGTAAGGCAGAAGCCAGAGATTCTGCAAATTAATTAATAATTTTTTTTTTTTAGAAGAAGAAGAAGTTGATAAGGTCCTCCACTAAAGATGACACTGACTAGGTCAATGTTCAGCTGGCTCATATCAACGCCCACTGCTAGTACATTCCAGAATTGCACCATTATGCATTCGGAAAACAATTTTATCCAAAAACACATGGCATGCAAGTTATATTTTTATCAGGTCATATATTATCTGGGAATTAAACCCATGATGTTGCTTTCTCCATATTATGCTGTTTAAAGGGGTCATATGACGTTGCTAAAAAGAATGTTATTTTGTGTATTTGGTGTAATGCAATGTGTTTATGCGGTTTAAAGTTCAAAAATTGTGATTGGCCGAATTCCTCAAGCATGTGACGAAAATGTTATGCCCCTTACCATACTGTGATGCCGTGTCCGGCACGACGAGACAAAACCAGAAAAAGGCATTTGTTTCATCCAGTGGGGACATAATTACTGATTATAATGACTTATACTGTCTTTTTACGCATTGCGTTCCGTATCGCGCTGCGTAAACATAAAACCATGTCTGCATTTGTGATTGGAGAAATGACAAACAACAAGCGCTACTCTACACTGCTCAAAACTCGCATTAGAATCATCAGTGGCAAATTCTTTAAATATGAAAACATACTTACAGGCTGAGTCAGAAGCGCCAGACTGTCGTTGCAAAGTTGGAATTATCCCACTTTATAGAAACAGACACTTGTAGGTTATACTCTCCCAGGAAACAGTCCTTGTCCTCCATAAAATGCGCTGCACACATCTGAATATTTGGGTTGAACTGTTCTGGAACAGTGTTGTAAATACAACTTAACCACTGATTTCTAGTTGTGTCCTCTTTTAGAAGGCCAAACAAAGTAGTTTCGCTTTCATAACGAAACACACAGCGTCTCCATGACATGGCGGCGGTGGCAGCAACAATGCTACAGCGAGAATCAAAGTTACGCCTTTTTTGTTTGCGTGAACATTTGGGCGGCATTATGCAAATCTTTCCACATAGTGACGTAGACATGTGGGGGCGTGTTAGAACGAGCCGTTTTAGGTAGGCGTGTTTGACTCTTAACTTTTATAAAGAATATCTCTTTGGATTTGAGACTTTAGTCTTTGCAACTTTACAGATCGTCTTTATGCACCAAGAGCTTGTAACACTCCAAAGAGAAAGGAAAAATTGAAATCGCATCATATGACCCCTTTAAGCTACATTGACAGCCAAAGATGCTTTTTATGCTGCCAAAAATACCTTTCTTCATTCATGGAATTCAAACTTTTTATGCGTGTATTCTGATAAAATAAATTTTTCCATGCAACATAATTTACAGAAATTATAGCAATATACTAAAGTAGATATTTTCTATATTTCTAGTACTACAGAATGACTAGTACATGAAGGTTATGGGTTCGATTCCCAGGAAAAACAAGAACTGTTAAAATGTAAATGTGTACCTTGAATGCAATGTAAGTTTCTTTGGATAAAAGTGTCTGCCAAATGTAAATGTAAGTATTCTACCTTCAAGCAGAATCAGGCCTGAGTGGAGCGGTACTGGGCCTATCACAGCTATGCTGGTGATACCCAGATTTACCTAGCCTTTTCGCTAAATGACTACAGCCCCATTGACTCCCTCTGCCAATGCATTGATGAAATTAACAGTTGGATGAGCCAGAACTTTCTTCAGTTAAACAAGGAAATAACTGAAGTCATTGCATTTGGAAACAAAGATGAAGTTCTCATGGTGAATGCATACCTTAACTCTAGGGGTCTAACAACTAAAAATCAAGTCAGGAATCTTGGTGTGATTCTGGAGACAGATCTTAGTTTCAGTAGTCATGTCAAAGCGGTAACTAAATCAGCATACTATCATCTAAAAAACATTGCAAGAATTAGATGTTTTGTTTCCAGTCAAGACTTGGAGAAACTTGTTCATGCCTTTATCACCAGCAGGGTGGACTATTGTAATGGTCTCCTCACCGGCCTTCCCAAGAAGACCATTAGACAGCTGCAGCTCATCCAGAACGCTGCTGCCAGAATTCTGACTAGAACCAGAAAATCTGAGCATATCACACCAGTCCTCAGGTCCTTACACTGGCTTCCAGTTATATTTAGGATTGATTTTAAAGTACTTTTACTTGTTTATAAATCACTCAATGGCCTAGGACCTAAATACATAGCAGATATGTTCACTGAATATAAACCTAACAGACCACTCAGATCATTAGGATCGAGTCAGTTAGAAATACCAAGGGTTCACACAAAACAAGGGGAGTCCACTTTTAGTTATTGTGCCGCCCGCAGTTGGAATCAGCTTCCAGAAGAGATCAGATGTGCTAAAACATTAGTCACATTTAAATGCCGACTCAAAACTCATCTGTTTAGCTGTGTATTTATTGAATGAGCACTGTGCAATGTCCGAACTGATTGCACTATATTTGATGTATAATCATTTTCTATTCTTAACTGTTTTAAATTCATTATAAACCTCTTAAATCAATTTTTAAATCGTTTTCAAAGTTTTTAAATTCCTTGTTTTATTGTTGTTATTATTTTCTTTTCTTTTATGTAACGCACTTTGAATGTGCTATATAAATAAACTTGCCTTGCCTTGCCTTGCCCTACCTTGGGCAATCTGTGAATTCATTTTTCATTTGTTTCTACCATCCCAAGCTGACATTTCTCTAAATGCATGTATTTTAGATGCTTTTGGCAAAGATCTGTGCAACTTTCACTCTTGTTGTTCATCCAAACATCAACCATACACGTAAGAACGAGAGCAAACATGATGGTGCAGCCATTTTCCCTGATGACTTCTAACTGCAAAAAGCTCATTGTTTGTTTGATTGCTAGCTTCACTCCTCAGAGAGATCCAGTGGTTTAAATCCCCCTTTTCACTCTCAGGGAAATCTATTTGAAATTGAATTGAATCGTTTAAAGTTGTGATTTGAATGTATATAGAAGGATCAGACATTGAGCACACTCTTGTCTATTCGAGTTAGTCGGAAACATTTGCTGAAAATCCTGTCCTCATCCTGTGGATTGTGCTCAGTAAATCAGTGGAAAGACAGGATTGTCAGAAACATGACAGTAGTGCGAGTGGATTTGGCAAGTGAAATATTCACAAAGCCTGTGTGTGTGCTGATAATTAACGTATAGTCAGAAGATTTAGCATACAGTTATGATACATACAGTCTTGTGCATTTGTGTGATATGTATCTGCAAGCATATGTGTGCTGATCTGAGGAAAAAAACATGAAAAATGCAAATGCATTCAACTGGATCTAGCAGCATTACACAATATCTGGAGGGCATCAGCTGTGCTTTTTCATGTGAAACCTCAGGGAAACTGTCCAACCTATGAATAAAATCATTATATTATAGTAATTGCATAAATAAATTAATGATAAAGAAAAACAAGCATGGTTCAACATGATTATTTTGCATGTGACTAAATAAACAATGGAAAAGTTGTTTTGCAACCATGCTTGAAGTAGCATAAACTCTCCATTGCCACGGGCAGTTGTGTTGGTTTATTGCTTCTGTTCTGCTTTCATATTTGTAAACAGTTCTAGACTCAGCATGGAACACATTTGTTTTAATGCACACATGCTTATTATATGTTTTCTCCAAAAATTTAAATTTGGTTTTGATTTACTCACTGTCATATTGTTCCAAACACATTTAACTTTTTTCCACAGGCCAGTAAGTAAATAAATAAATACCTCAATGTTTACTTTCATTGTATGAAAAAAAGAGCAGAGTGAGCATTCTGCAAAGCATCTCCTTGTGCGTACCACTGGAGAAAGAAAGTCACACATGTTCGGAACACTATGAGAGTGAATAAATAAGAACATTTTCATTTTGAGTGAACTATCCCCTTAATAGTGACATTTGTAAAGTGACTTTACAAAAAAAAAAAAACCTATCCTCTTAAATGTCTAACAGCTCATGAAATTTTGTCTCATTCTAATCAGTGAGAGTTTCAACACATCTTCAGTGGAATTACATTGGGATTTGAGAGTCCAAAGCGGCATCATCAGGATAAGTCAGGGATTCATTTTTACTACTAAAGAGTCACTTGAATGTGAACCCAAATGACTTATTAAAGTGCCTGCCTCTCTCGCATCTCTTCGTTTTTGTCACTCTCTCGCTCTCTCTTAAAATGCATGCCTTGAATGCTTAGCTGCACTCACAACAACAATGCATCAATCACTGGCAGTTGTAATTAAAAATATAATCATAATCTTCTGGATGGGTTCCTGACTAGCAGTTCGATGTTCAAATCTAACCCAAACATTCCAATACTGGGATAAAATATATATAGAAAAAACTAAACCTAAATTAAATCTGTTTTATTAATAATGAATAATTAACCATTACATTTAATTCTAAATAGAAAATTCTGCTCAACAGTTCTCATGCACTCTGATATCCACTTGCACTCAAGCACACAAACTGTAGCACGGAAAATCGATTACCGGGAATCCGCAGTGAAAAGGATAGCAGCTCACAACTGTCTAAAATGCTAAAGGGTCGAGCTGAGAAGTGAATTGTGTAGTAGGCCAAAACATTGACAAAAATGGAACTCGAAAAGAAAGGAACAGAGGAAAGAGGAGTGAAGACTTCTGGCGGTTTTCCAGGTCCATTTTCAGAGTGTCGGCAAGATCGGATTTTGGAAATATTCAGAGATGATATCATGGGAAGGGGGCAGAAGCATTATTGATTTTTCTCTTCATGGAAGTTTATGGGATTTGATGTTTGCACCTACACTAAACTACACTAAAGCTGTAATCCCTTTCATAGAAAAGCAAATGACATTTCAGGAAATGCATGAAAAGTCATGCATGCATAATTTTAGCTTTAATAACTTCCATGCACATGCCAAAAAAGCAAAATGTCACTGTTATAATTGAACTTTGAATATACATAACTCTACCCTGATGTTCAATTAGTGAATGGCGTTCATGTTGATGAAGAGAATAGAACTGACCACTAATTAGTCACAAGATTAAAATGCAGGCTATTTCAAACTATGGTACCAAAGGAGTAATTATGGTATTGCACCACAATCAAGCTGGGGGGGGGTTTCTTTCCAAGTAGTTCCACAAATACAATTTCACTGATTCAAAGAAGACGACATAACAAGAATGCTATAATATATGTGCTTATTTGATTACCTCAAAATAGAGCAGAATCTGAAATATCTCTTGTCATAATGTTTCTTTGTTTTCATTTATTTAGTGTTCTTTCTGTTTTCCCTCAGGTTTGCTTAATTTTATTTTGAATGCCAGAATTTTAATGTTCTCAGATGTGTAGGTCCCACTATATATGGAGGATTTGTGGTCCTGGATTTTTTTTCCTTTTATTTCTTCTTATTATTATTATTATTTATTTTATGTTATTTTTTTAAAGTACTTGCCCGCACTCTAATACATCTCTCTAATAAAGAATAAAAGCTTTCTGTAGGGTCAGAAACAATCATTCCAGTGTGCATGGAGCCTGGTCCAAGTACCATATGTCCATGTGTGCACTAAATTATTATGTCAGGAATCCATCATAATAATTCCTTTCAGGAAGACAGGTTTTTATGTCTGCAATATTGAATGAATTGAATGTCCGGCGTGCATTGTTAAGTATATGGCCTGTGTAAGTGCTGGATTATGACTAGACATTGAAAAAATAATAATCATTCAGATGAATATGCCCTTAGAAACAGAAAGTATAAATATAACATTTTCAGGCAATATGCATTTTAAAAATGCCGCAAAACACACAGTATCACAATAGTGACAACAGAAGGTCACCTGTAAGAAATATGTAATGTGCCTGCATTTAATTTCATTGCTTATTTTGCAGTTCTCTGTTGGCCTTGAGAGCTTTTGCAGGCTAAGGGCTGATGGTCCAGTGAAAATGATTAACTTACAGACTCCAGCACAGTCTCATTGAAACCATCTCAATGTTATGAAAGCAAGTACATGAGTTTGGGTTGAGGAACATTTATGCAAGATTGCCATCTAGTGTTCACAGAAGGAAATAGACGGCAGCAACCGGACAAGATGTAGGCTATTTAAGAACAGAGATGCTAATGAAGCTTATCAACAAAGTCTCATTTGCATTTTGGTGGTTAGTATTTAACCCCCCTAAATATAGGAAAGCAAAGATGTATAATTCATCAGCTATGACTAAGCCACTGCGGATAAAGGTACCTGCTATTGAAACAGGCAATGAAGTGTAAAAAATGCTTTAGATCTGTGGGATTATCCCATCATTTCATTAGGATTACAGACCAGTATAAGGGCAAATTGCTTGCAATTCCAAAGCCTGAGTAAAGAAACACATATAATGAGATTGAGGTTTCCTGTTCCTCTGAGGCTTAGTTCTGTCTTTTCTATTATCATCCACTATGTTTGAATCTCTAAAGTGAAACTATCTAAGAGGAGCACTCTTGTAAAATTATGATTTCCTTAATTAATTGGCTTTACAGATTGACTATGAAATGGGGTCACATAACACTTGGGGCTTGTTTTACTTTGCAGCAATTATAGCAGTATTGTGTCCCTCATGTAACAAGATCATTGTCAAGGTCTAACTCAGTGTATGAAACTCAAACTCATCAAGGTCACGTTTTACGTATCATGGTTAGACTGAGACCAGTGTTATTTTATCATTGAGATACTAGTATAGTTTTTATTCATATTTTGAATCAGTTTTCATTTTTATATGTTCTGCTTTCAACTAATTTTAGTTAAAGTTTTAGTAAATTTGTTGTGTGTTTTTATCATTTATAGTAGTTTTGTTTTTATGTATATATTTTATTTATTTTTATTTCAGTTTTAGTTATTTTAGTACATCAAGTTAAATAAAGTTCAAATGAGAAATGTAGCTGAAATAAAAAGTTTTTTTTATTTTATTTCTGTTAATGTTCATTTTTCTCAAGTAATCAAAATGTTTTTTATGGTTTTAATTTTAGTTTCGGTCTGACTGAGGCTTGACTTCAGTGATGTATAATATTCAATAATATAAAATCGCAAATTTTGGTTACCAAAGAATGCGCTTAAACTGCTTCAGGAGGAGTATTTCACTGTGAATCTTATTGGTAATGACCAATTATTAATGTTCCAAGCCAAAGGATAATGTGAAGTTTAATGCAGCATGTTTAATTAAAATATGTGTTTGTGTTAATGAAGTTCAGGCTGTGCCCTGTTAATGGTTTAGATCAGAGCGTATGCCAGCTTCTATCTATCAGGGGCATGTGTAGGTGCATGCAAGTGCTGCAGATATAAGAGTTTCACAACCTTTTTAGGAAATAACACCGCAAGAATGAGAAAACTGCTTCTTTCTAAAGTAGATGTCACACCTGATTACCATTTTAAAAGGTCTGTTTTTATGTCTACCCTTTAATCGCAAGCACATTTCCCCCCAAAATATATAGGCCTATATAATTATTTAAAGTATAATTATATATATATATATATATATATATGTATATGTGTGTGTGTGTGTGTGTGTGTGTGTGTGTGTGTGTGTGTAAAGACTTTATATTTATATATAAATATTTATAATTTTATAAATATTAAAATGTGCTTTTATTGCATTTGTTTATATTACTGCTTAGAGCATATGGCGCTAGTAACGGCAAACAAATGATGACTTGGCTAAATGTAAATTGTACATAAAATATAGAGCAAATATACTAGACCAGTTATTCTAAAGTTATTACAGCTGATTTTAATAGGATTCCTGGCGTATATTGTAACATCGGTGAGGCGCCCTCCAACCGAAGGCATTTCTGCACGCCTGCAGCGCGGCGCCCCAGTGCAGGAGCCTTTCCCACTTCGCCGCTTCCTTCATGCGCATGCGCCCTGTTGCTCATTGTGTTCGCAAAGATGGCGTTGAGTAAAACATTTGGACAAAAACCAATAAAATTTCAACTCGAGCAAGATGGGGATTTTTACATGATAGGTTCAGAGGTACGTTTTCTGTCTCACAGGGAATTACGAGTATGTTTACATATGATATGCGTTAATGTAGCCATTATATTAACAATAAAACATCATCTTCGACTTCTCTTTGTTGGTTGTTGCCTGTTAAAGATGCTGTTATCTCCATATCGACGTGATGAATGAATGATAAAATGATCAATAGAGCTTGCAATCATGCCCGTTCCTTTATAAAGTGAAGCACTTGTCTATCCGAGCTATAAAAGTCAAGATTTTTTGCGATTTATATTCGGGCCAAACAAGTTGGCAGATAACGTTATAAATATAACAGTTTGTCATTTAAACGCACCATAAACATGTTAAATGGATAGTTCACACAGAAAATCACATTTCTGTCATTATTTACCCGTTCTCGTGTTGACCCAAACCGTTATGATATTCTTTTCTCTTTTTTCCATTGGAGCACAAAAAGAGATGTTCAGTACAATGCTGGGGACTGTTTCAGTCTCCATCCACTTTCATTACATCTGGTTTCACAGTGAAAGTAAATGGTGACCGAGTATGGCAAGCCGTTTTAGCTTATAATAATCCCAGTGTTACTCGTCGTAATTGCATTTTTACTAGTAACAATTCAATTAGAGAGCTCTACAATTAAATTCTTACTAGTAACAATGCCAGTTAAAGAGCTCTCTAATTCAGTTCTTACTAGTAACAATTATGATTAGAGAGCTCTCTTATTGTATTTATAACTAGTTAAAATAGATTTAGAGAGCTCTCTAATTGGCATTGTTACTAGTAAGAATTTAATTGTAGAGCTCTCTAATTGAATTGTTACTAGTAAACGCTACGACGAGTAACGCTAGGAATATTTTAAGCTAAAACGGCTTGCCATAGACCGAGAACATTATGCCTAACATCCCATTTTGTGTTCCACAGAAAAAAGAAAAGTCATACTAGTTTGAAACAACACGAAAAAAAAAAAACACTTTTAACTGAACCATTATACACTTGTCACGTCCTTTTAAGGCACCACAGGTGAACTGGGTAAAAACAATTTTTTTACTAGATATCACCATAATTTCCTGGTTGATTAATCGTAGTCACAGTACATTAAGACATTAAACCTATTATTATTATTTATTGTTTGTATTACAAGTTTTATGAAATGGTATGTTTAAATCTGATTAAATATGCACTATTTTGCACACATTTCCAAAACAGAAATCTGAACACTTCATGTTTCATTTTGTTGTCATATTAGAGTTAACAGTTTTTACAAGGGGGCTTTTGTTGTCTCTTTTTATCATGCCATAAATCAGAAAATACTATCAAAATTCCCCATGTTTTTAGAATAAATTCTCATATAAACTAGTTAAATAATATATGAGCAAACCTCTCTGTAAAAAACCTTCAGAATATAGACCGGAATAAAGCTGTAAATGTTACTGTATGTAGGTGGTATTGAGGTAAAGATGTGTGGCTTAATGCAGGAGAAAAAACTCATATTGAGAAAACTTCCTTTAGATAGGTATTGAAATTGATGCAGATAGATAGATTCAAATACATAAAGTGTAATAAAATTGTATGGAAGCAAAAAAAGAAAAGCCCAAAATCTCAAAAGTGTCCAGTGCATGAGAAAGAAGAAGAAGAAAAAATGTTTTTGCCTGTAGTATCTTGCCTTAAGGTTTTTGTTTTTTTTTTGCTTAATCTTGCTGTTTAGGTTGGAAACTATCTGCGTATGTTCAGAGGCTCTCTGTATAAGCGGTACCCGTCACTATGGAGACGTCTCGCATCCATGGAGGAGAGGAAGAAAATTGTAGCATCATCACACGGTAAGTGATTCCTTTCCCTCTAAATGGTCTTAAGTCCAGAAAGCACCCGTAAGCAGCACCTACCGCATAGTCTCCTATTTCTGCTTCTGGACAGAAGTTTGTGCAGTGTTCTTTCTGTGTTTGATCATGGTTACACAAATTTAGCCACCAGTGTGACCCTGCTGAAGGCGTCTGAGTGTGAGGAGATCTTCGAGGGGAATGATGAGAAGTACAAGGCTGTGTCCATCAGCACAGAGCCTCCGGCATATCTCAGGTAAGGAGACCGGTGGTCTCTGTTTATGTGACATACAGGTCTAAATGCAAAACAAGGAAGAAGGAAACAATATAGAATAAATGCAGTACTGGGGTTGTTTTTATTACAAATATGGACACTTTCAGGCAGTTTTGTGAATGGAAAATGGCAAATTTTTTGAATATACATTTTTGAGCAATGTATTATATGTTAATTATTTAGATAAAGAGAATTTATTGTTTTTTAATATTTTTGAGTGAATTTATTTTTTCATTTAATTCATGGAATATTTTAAATTTGCCTATATTTGTTCTTTTGGAGTTTATGTTGTTGCAACTCTATATCTGAACTTAGGGAGCAAAAGGCGAAGAAGAACAGTCAGTGGGTACCCACCCTGCCCAACAGCTCCCACCACCTGGACGCAGTGCCTTGTTCCACCACTATCAACAGAAACAGAATGGGACGTGACAAGAAAAGGACCTTTCCATTATGGTGAGATGAGTAATGAGAGTTTGACAAGTTCTCCCTCTGTTTTATGGATTTTCATCCAGGGCTATTAGCTTTAAAAACAAAAACTACAATTCAAAAGTTTGGAGTGAGTAATTTATTTATTTTTTATTTTTATTTTTTTTAAAGAAATTAGTACTTTTATTCAGCAAGGCCACATTCAATTTATCAAAATGTTGCTGTATATTAATATTAAGCCACACAACTGTTTTCAACGTTAATAATAATAAGAACTGTTTCTTGAGCACCAAATCATCATATTAGAATGATTTCTGAAGAATCGTGTGACTTTGAAGACTGGAATAATGACTGCTGAAAATTAAGCTCTGGCATGACTGTAATCATTTTATTTAAATTTGAAAATGTATTAAAATCGAAAACTATTATTTAAAATTGTAATAATATTTTACAACATTACTGTTTTTACTAGCGAATAAATGCATCCCTGTGGTGAGCATAAGACACTTTGTTTTTTCTAAAATATTTTTTAAAAGTCTCCCGACCTCAAACTTTTGATTGGTAGTGCATATGCTAGCATACTTCTAAATGCTGACAACATGAAAGAGATGAAAATATGCAAATTACCCCATGATTTACTCACCCTCAAGTCATGCTAGGTGTATATGACTTTACTCTTTCAGATGAATACAATGTGCTGGCTCTTCCAAGCTTTATAATGGCAGTGAATGGGTTGTGATGTTCAATAGACCAATAGAAGTCCAATAAACTGCGTCCAACCATCATAAATAGTGCTCCACACGGCTCTGGGGAGTTAATAAAGGCCTCCTGAAGCGAATTGATGCTTTTTTTGTATGAAAAATTTCCATATTTAAAGTTTCCCCCTTTTGGGAAAACGGGCAACCTTTGGGTTATGAGTCCGACTCTCTAACCATTAGGCCACGACTTCCCCCTGACTATCAGGGCAATATCAAACCAGAGGATGTTTACTAAGGAACAAAACCACATTTCCGCTACATACGTCCCATGACTGGGTTGTTTGGGGTCAGCAGATGAAGCAATAGTCCAAAACACTGGCTTGTTTTTGCTAACAGGTTTTTTCAAGTATGTTGTTTATCGCTGACAGAATCTTTTCCGGTTGTGTTATGAAAAGCAAATACTCTTGATAGGCTAATTTTTCTTTGGACATGCTGAAGTTCCTTCTTCCTGACCTTCCACATGAGAAGATAACCTGATGACGGTCCAAATGCTCAGAAAGTCCCCATTTTTATTACAAACCCTTTTTTTTTTTTTTTTATCTCAGTGATTGGCTGTAGTGAGACAGTTCAGACTAGAATGCAGCCAACCAGCTGTTGGTTTCAAGCATTGCTCCAGTGTGTTCAAAACAACTTTATTCTGCTGTCATTACTTACAAGACCAGCGTTTTAAATCCCTCACATAATCACATATGTAGGTTGTTAAATATTGGGGTATTTGTTGTGTCAGAAAAGGACAGGACATGAAGGAAAATTGTCGGCTGTTATTCAGAATGTGGTGTTTAACAGCACATGGTGCTACTTAACGATAGAGTGTGTTTATGGGTCTCTGCTTTTCTTCAATGCATAGTTTCGATGACCACGACCCTGCAGTCATCCACGAAAATGCTTCCCAGGCAGAGGTCCTGGTGCCTATCCGCCTGGACATGGAGATTGATGGGCAAAAGCTCAGAGATGCCTTCACCTGGAACATGAATGGTAAGGTGGAAAAATTTTTTTAAAAATTGTTGCTTTGCTTTACTTTTCTTATGCATTGCTTTTCAACAGTAATGCATATGAAAAGCAAAGACATACAAGATTCATTTGTGCTAAATACATTTAAGAACAGAAGTGTAACTCTGTCTGCTTTTGAATCTCCAGAGAAACTTATGACGCCAGAGATGTTTGCTGAGATCCTGTCTGATGACCTGGAAAACCAATAAAATTTCAACTCGAGCAAGATGGGGATTTTTACATGATAGGTTCAGAGGTATGTTTTCTGTCTCACAGAGAATTACGCGTATGTTTACATCTGATATGCGTTAATGTAGCCATCATATTAACATTATAATATAATCTTCCGACTTCTCTTTGTTGGTTGTTGCCTGTTAAAGATGCTGTTATCTCCATATCGACGTAATAAATTCATTATTAAATGATCGATGGAGCTTGCAAGCATCACCGTTCCTCAGTAAAGTGAAGTACTGACCTTAAAGTCAGATTGAATGTGCGATTTTATATTCAGGGAAAACAAGTTAGCAGATATTGTTGTATTATTGCAGTTTGTCATTTAAATGTACCATAAACATGTTAAATGGATAGTTCACACAGAAAAATAACATTTCTGTCGTTATTTACCCATTCTCGTGTTGTTCCAAACCGTTATGATATTGTTTCTTCCATTGTAACACAAAAGGAGATGCCAGGCTCAGTCTCCATCCACTTTCATTGCATCTGGTTTCACAGTCAAAGTGAATGGTGACCGAGATCATTATGCCTCCATTTTTGTACCAAAAAAAAAGAGGAAATTCATACTGGTTTTGAACAACATGATAGTATGTAAATGACTGAAAAACTCTTTTGACTTAAACATTAGGCACCACAGGTTTAAGTAGATTCACCTTCACCACTGGTTGATTATTCACAGTGCATTTAAGACATAAGACATTTTTTTTTTGTTTTTTTTTGTTTTTTAGCCAGGTTTAAAATTCTTGTTTCATTAGCGTTAACGGTTTTCACAATGTTTTTTTTTTTTTATCTGCTTTTATCATTCCATAAATCTGAAAATGCTGTCAAAAAATCCCCATGTTTTTAGGAGTTAAATCTTATATAAACCAGTTAAATAATATATGAACAAACCTCTCTGTAAAAACCTTCAGAATATAGACAGGAATACAGTTATAAAGTTTGCTGTATGTAAGTGCCACAGAGGTATATATTTGTGACTTAATGCAGGATCAAAAAAAAAAAAAACATAATCTTAAGAAAACTACTTTTATAGATATGTGTTGAAATGAATGCGAATAGATACGTTCAAATACATGAAGTGTAATAAAATAAACTACTACTAAAATCCGCTAGTCTGACAAAAGGACTTTTTTTAAAACTGAAACTAAACTTAAAAAAGCCCAAAATCTCAAAAGTGTCCAGTGCATGAGAAAGAAGAAGAAGAAAAAATGTTTTTGCCTGTAGTATCTTGCCTTAAGGTTTTTGTTTTTTTTTTGCTTAATCTTGCTGTTTAGGTTGGAAACTATCTGCGTATGTTCAGAGGCTCTCTGTATAAGCGGTACCCGTCACTATGGAGACGTCTCGCATCCATGGAGGAGAGGAAGAAAATTGTAGCATCATCACACGGTAAGTGATTCCTTTCCCTCTAAATGGTCTTAAGTCCAGAAAGCACCCGTAAGCAGCACCTACCGCATAGTCTCCTATTTCTGCTTCTGGACAGAAGTTTGTGCAGTGTTCTTTCTGTGTTTGATCATGGTTACACAAATTTAGCCACCAGTGTGACCCTGCTGAAGGCGTCTGAGTGTGAGGAGATCTTCGAGGGGAATGATGAGAAGTACAAGGCTGTGTCCATCAGCACAGAGCCTCCGGCATATCTCAGGTAAGGAGACCGGTGGTCTCTGTTTATGTGACATACAGGTCTAAATGCAAAACAAGGAAGAAGGAAACAATATAGAATAAATGCAGTACTGGGGTTGTTTTTATTACAAATATGGACACTTTCAGGCAGTTTTGTGAATGGAAAATGGCAAATTTTTTGAATATACATTTTTGAGCAATGTATTATATGTTAATTATTTAGATAAAGATAATTTATTGTTTTTTAATATTTTTGAGTGAATTTATTTTTTCATTTAATTCATGGAATATTTTAAATTTGCCTATATTTGTTCTTTTGGAGTTTATGTTGTTGCAACTCTATATCTGAACTTAGGGAGCAAAAGGCGAAGAAGAACAGTCAGTGGGTACCCACCCTGCCCAACAGCTCCCACCACCTGGACGCAGTGCCTTGTTCCACCACTATCAACAGAAACAGAATGGGACGTGACAAGAAAAGGACCTTTCCATTATGGTGAGATGAGTAATGAGAGTTTGACAAGTTCTCCCTCTGTTTTATGGATTTTCATCCAGGGCTATTAGCTTTAAAAACAAAAACTACAATTCAAAAGTTTGGAGTGAGTAATTTATTTATTTTTTATTTTTATTTTTTTTAAAGAAATTAGTACTTTTATTCAGCAAGGCCACATTCAATTTATCAAAATGTTGCTGTATATTAATATTAAGCCACACAACTGTTTTCAACGTTAATAATAATAAGAACTGTTTCTTGAGCACCAAATCATCATATTAGAATGATTTCTGAAGAATCGTGTGACTTTGAAGACTGGAATAATGACTGCTGAAAATTAAGCTCTGGCATGACTGTAATCATTTTATTTAAATTTGAAAATGTATTAAAATCGAAAACTATTATTTAAAATTGTAATAATATTTTACAACATTACTGTTTTTACTAGCGAATAAATGCATCCCTGTGGTGAGCATAAGACACTTTGTTTTTTCTAAAATATTTTTTAAAAGTCTCCCGACCTCAAACTTTTGATTGGTAGTGCATATGCTAGCATACTTCTAAATGCTGACAACATGAAAGAGATGAAAATATGCAAATTACCCCATGATTTACTCACCCTCAAGTCATGCTAGGTGTATATGACTTTACTCTTTCAGATGAATACAATGTGCTGGCTCTTCCAAGCTTTATAATGGCAGTGAATGGGTTGTGATGTTCAATAGACCAATAGAAGTCCAATAAACTGCGTCCAACCATCATAAATAGTGCTCCACACGGCTCTGGGGAGTTAATAAAGGCCTCCTGAAGCGAATTGATGCTTTTTTTGTATGAAAAATTTCCATATTTAAAGTTTCCCCCTTTTGGGAAAACGGGCAACCTTTGGGTTATGAGTCCGACTCTCTAACCATTAGGCCACGACTTCCCCCTGACTATCAGGGCAATATCAAACCAGAGGATGTTTACTAAGGAACAAAACCACATTTCCGCTACATACGTCCCATGACTGGGTTGTTTGGGGTCAGCAGATGAAGCAATAGTCCAAAACACTGGCTTGTTTTTGCTAACAGGTTTTTTCAAGTATGTTGTTTATCGCTGACAGAATCTTTTCCGGTTGTGTTATGAAAAGCAAATACTCTTGATAGGCTAATTTTTCTTTGGACATGCTGAAGTTCCTTCTTCCTGACCTTCCACATGAGAAGATAACCTGATGACGGTCCAAATGCTCAGAAAGTCCCCATTTTTATTACAAACCCTTTTTTTTTTTTTTTTATCTCAGTGATTGGCTGTAGTGAGACAGTTCAGACTAGAATGCAGCCAACCAGCTGTTGGTTTCAAGCATTGCTCCAGTGTGTTCAAAACAACTTTATTCTGCTGTCATTACTTACAAGACCAGCGTTTTAAATCCCTCACATAATCACATATGTAGGTTGTTAAATATTGGGGTATTTGTTGTGTCAGAAAAGGACAGGACATGAAGGAAAATTGTCGGCTGTTATTCAGAATGTGGTGTTTAACAGCACATGGTGCTACTTAACGATAGAGTGTGTTTATGGGTCTCTGCTTTTCTTCAATGCATAGTTTCGATGATCACGACCCTGCAGTCATCCACGAAAATGCTTCCCAGGCAGAGGTCCTGGTGCCTATCCGCCTGGACATGGAGATTGATGGGCAAAAGCTCAGAGATGCCTTCACCTGGAACATGAATGGTAAGGTGGAAAAATTTTAAAAAAAATTGTTGCTTTGCTTTACTTTTCTTATGCATTGCTTTTCAACAGTAATGCATATGAAAAGCAAAGACATACAAGATTCATTTGTGCTAAATACATTTAAGAACAGAAGTGTAACTCTGTCTGCTTTTGAATCTCCAGAGAAACTTATGACGCCAGAGATGTTTGCTGAGATCCTGTCTGATGACCTGGACTTGAATCCTCTTACCTTCGTCCCTGCTATCGCCTCAGCCATTCGACAGCAGATCGAGTCCTATCCTACCGACAGCATTCTGGATGAGCAGACGGACCAGAGAGTCATCATTAAGGTGTGTTTTAAAATGGTATCCAAATACAAATAGAGGTCCATTTTGATCAGTTGGGCTTAATTAGTTAAACTGGTTTAGCTTTTCATGTCAAGGCCTGATTAATGTGTGTCTGGAAAATGGTCTTGTTGCATTAAACACTGGCTAATCATAATGCATGTGGTTAATTCCGTTGCCAACCTGCATTGTGCTTTCAGCTAAACATTCACGTGGGGAACATCTCTCTAGTGGACCAATTCGAATGGGACATGTCAGAGAAGGAGAACTCGCCAGAAACGTTCGCTTTGAAGCTCTGCTCTGAGCTGGGCCTCGGAGGAGAGTTTGTCACCACCATTGCCTACAGCATCCGCGGACAGCTCAGCTGGCATCAGAGGACGTACGCCTTCAGGTGGGCAACATACATGCACTTCCAATAATGGCCAGTGGGTTAATGCTCAAACATCAGTTTGAGTTCAAGTTCAGGTTTCTCACTTTTGCTTTCTCGTATACACAAGCACAAAATGTTCGTTCTTGTTCCCAGTGTGTGCTGTAGGGCAAAACTATTGCTAGAAAATCCATGTGCCTTGGGCTTTTAGTTTCAGGATGCTGATGGTCCATTTTAATGCGGTAGTCCATAAATGAGGTAGTTGCTTGGTTTTCGAAGCCCCTCCAAAAACACTGGATTCCCTGTAGAGTCATTTTAGGACCGTTGCGTGTTTTCAAAATCACTGCTTGCCATGATTTATACGTGCTGAGGGCCTAAAGGAAGACTCGCTGTGGTTTGCCTCTCTGTGGCTTATACTGTTGAGATTTGTTCTTTAGTATTTATAGATACCACCACCTCACTGTCATAAGCCAGAGAATTAATGATTTCCCTAGCCTGTAATGTTCCCTTGGATTTTACCCAATAATCAGGAGGTATTTTGTAAACCGAATGAAAAACGATATGAAACTATACATTCCGTTACAGTGATCCAACTTCTTTGAGTGTAGTCTGAATTGTTTCGCTTACCACAAAAACTTGCTGACCAGTGAGAGAGATGCTTATGGGTTAGGTATTGAGGATGGATTTCTAATCACTGTCAAGCTAGGAACAACTATGATAAAACCCATAATAATAACAGTAATAATAATGATCTATTTCAGTTACATTTTAGATTTAGGTTAATGTATATTTAAGCATGTGAATGACTTTACTGCATTTCTGAAGCCTTGGTGAGCAATGCTTTAAAAGAATTGCTTTGAGATTTCTTTCAAACAACTTTTTTTTAACAGTAGCGTATGTCTCGTATGTATATTTTGGTGTTCTTGCATGTGATATTTATGTTGATATCTGTGTTTGTTTGTCCTGTATCTATATCCCGTGTGTCTGTAGAGATGTCAGCGGCCTGATTCCATTTAAATGAATGATTTACTGTGTTCTAAGGTCGTATCGAGTGGAATTTCCATTACTGTTTATTATGTGGTCATATACAAACAAACACACCATCTTTAATGCGGTCTGTCTGGCCTATACACTGGTTCTTTACAATCTCATTGATTTGTCCAACAGCAAGCAGACAACCGTTCAAGCATTGTGACTTCTCTTTATTGTGCCTTGAAGCAGTTTTATGTGTCTTTCTTCCTCAGTTAGTTATAAAATAACTTTAACTCTATACAGCTATTTTTCTCTCTGCAGTACAGACCACATTGATTTTTTTTTTTCCTTCATAATGTTTTGGAATTCAGTTGCTTTTCTCTTGCATGGCTTGCAACCCTACTTTTGCCTTTTAAGGGTCGGGATTTGTGGAGCATAACCAGTTAGCAGTACAATGTCAGTCGATAATAAATGGCACATTATTTGCTTTGTTGCTCAGTTAGAACTGTTAAAATGTTACAAGATCAAGTTTTTGTTTCATTCTTTGTGATTAACTTCATTGCTTCTTGTTTTTGCTTTGCTGTAACCTTCTAATTGTTTGTTTCTCCCACTGTCTGTTCCAATAGGTCTGATTTCAGGTCAATATACTTCAAAATTTCTTGATCTTCTCTCCCTCTTACCCCCCACGTTTCATTCCATGGGAAGCTGAGTACCTTCATCTCTTCTTATTTTTTATATCTTTGCAGCACTTGTCCTTGTATATGGACATGTTGTGAATGTATAATGCAGGGGGGGGGGTTCTAGAAATGACAGAGATAGCATAAACCTAGTGATACCAGAACAGACAGTGGTTTGGTGACTGTTCTGTTTGACCCCTGCATGTGCTGCCAAAGCATGGCTTTTATTTTTGTATGATAATTAGAAGTAAATCATATGAATATAGAAATAGTTTTTCTTAACAAAAGTTTAAAATTATATTATTAAACTTTTAATATTTCTAGAAACCATCACCTCTATTCCTCAGTGGTCATCAGTGAAGCATCATTGGGATTCCATGATGTTTAATTTATGCTGTCCACTTCTGACTCCATATGGCTCTTTTAGTGAGAACCCATTACCAACTGTGGAGATTGCCATTCGGAACACAGGTGATGCCGACCAGTGGTGCCCTCTGCTGGAGACCCTGACAGATGCAGAGATGGAGAAGAAAATCAGAGATCAGGACAGAAACACAAGGTAAGAAAGATGCTCAAATTAGGCCTCACCTATTAGACACCATTTTATGTTATATATTTTGATTCTATATTTCATTTTAATACATTTTTTGCAATTGGTACATGTTAAATTTTATTCCGTTTCTTGGCATGCATAATATTTATAAATAATATGTATTACTATTAGTATTACACATTAATATTTTTTTTCCACAGGCGTATGCGACGACTTGCCAACACCGTCCCTGCCTGGTAAAAATAGGACGTTGTTGATGCTGCCTCTCAATAAGCTCACAGTCTCATTAAGGGCCTCAGGGTTGCTGGAAGCCTTTGCACAGATCCACACAGCTCTAGATAACATTCCTCCAGCCTTCTGACCTCCTCAACCCACGCAGCATTACACACTTTCTTAATACCAGGCCTTTAAACTCTTATCTGGCATCAGCCAGGCTTTACAGTGCTTACAGGGACTGCTCGGACGTCTTATTAGAATGCCTGTTGTTGCCGTTTCTCTGGTCTCCAGTTATAGAGACATCTGTATAATCTTATTGTAAGAACAGGATGTTGAGAAAGTTTGGTTGAGTATTGTGTTTTTCGTTAAAGGTGCTAATGCGAACTATGAACTTGACTTGCTTTTTTTATTTTAAATAAAGACAATGGTAAATTTTATGCCTGTGGTTCTCAGTTTTTGTATGAATTTTGTATATTATTTTTTTCTTCCCAGCACTAAGATATTGCACTTTGAGTCTTGGCAATTCCTTGCTTAAAAGCTGTGAGAACTATAAATTGATATTGGTTTGTACATGTATGCACAAAAATAACAATAATGTCATTTATGTCTGAACGCTCATTTGCGGTCTCGTTCTGTGCTCATCAGCTGGGCCTAAAATCTGTTCTCCTAACCACATATGTCATGCAATGTGGACCGCTTGCTTCAGTTTCCAACGCATTCTTTTGAAATGTTAGATGATGTGTCTTTAATGTGTATGGAAAATGGAAGGAGTTCAATCAAAACCTAGAAAGCCCTCATTAGCTGATGCCTGTGATAGATTATGCATTCCCATAATCCTGTGCTGATCTATCACAGCACATGCAATTGGGGGTTCTATAAAAAGTAATGGAAATACAGTAAAGTTCCAACCCCCTTGACATTTGATGTACTTACATTCTATTGTTCGCTAAAAGGACATCCTGCGACTCCAATAACAGTACATGATGAAAGACGTGTGACTCGATAAACTTTTCAAACATACTTTGAATAGAATGCATATTTGTTAGCTATAAAATAGATCTTACTGGTGTAATCAAACTGCTTTACATGATCATGCATGGCTGCATCCCTAGGACTCTGGAAAGCCATATTGTTTTCAAGTTTTCTTTACCTTTTCTTGTTCTTGACCACTAAGACCAAAGTACAAGAATCCTTCTGACAGAATTTTATGTGTGATTAAAGTATTAAAAGGAAACACTATTGTAATAGGCTACTGAAGTAACTTACTAGTGGAAACCACAATGAAAAGGATTACACAGCATTTCTGCATTAGTCACACTTGATAACAGTTCACTGAAAGTTCTGTCAGTAAACAAACTAATAAAAATCGTGAAACCCTGAGGTAATTATTCTGAGGAGTTACCTAGTATCTGAATGTGAATATAATACGATCTGACCATGAAATATCGTTTACAAATTACCACATGTGCCAAACGAACATACAACAGTTAAAATGTGAATTAATGACAAAAAGAAGCTATAATTGGCTTGATTTTTATATTTCGTTAGATCTTACCAGCTGATTTGTTTATGCATGCTTCTGCTGTTACGTCATCAAGATAAGATTCATATTCAACACATGTGAGACAGTAATTCCCTGCACCCTTCACGTCAAGTGCACTTCAGAGTGAGTAGAGCACAGTGGTGTTCACTTTAAATGGAATTTGCCCAGAAAGAGTTAGGAATCTAACTTTTGAACACACCTGTGATCTAGTATTAAATCTACAGCACTGCAGATGTACTGTATGTATGGCTTTGTACAAGGGAAAAACAAACTCTTCTACCACAGTTGAAGAACTTTTGTCAGGGCCCAAATGATGTTTGACATATGAAATCTGATTTACATCTTAATAGTTTTTCAAAGAAACATGAAATTAGTGTCCGATCTTTCATCGTTTGTTTGCCATCGCTCGGGAAAACAATTTGAACATTCCAGTCTCACGAAGATCAGCTATCAGCCTAAGGGACGTTACTGTCAGTGCTTGAATAACAAACTGGAAGTCGGACTCTCTTACATGACTTTTAATCATATCATGATTCAAACTGATCAGGATCAGTCATGATTTTGAAGAATGAGAGGTTTTATTCTGCTCAACCGTTAGAAGCCATGTGTTTTTAGTTGTACAGTTCTCTGTGATTGTGAACACAAACAATCTGCTTTTTAATTTAATGAGAGAAATATTGCGGGGGTCGATCGGGTCGGCTGTGTGCGCATGCTTGTGGTTAAATCAGTGCAGACTTGCTTTTCCCTGAAGGCAAACGTCCTTCAAGTTCAAAATATAGACATGTGTTTTACAACATACTCTTAGAAGTGGTACACGTGTATGCGTAACAACAGCACTTTATGACGTTTGGTACAGCATCTGCCATCAGCGGCTACCGAACAAGAAAACAATGACACTTCATTAATCATGCCAGAGCTACTCTTAACTCAAGAAAATGTGAGGGGTGTTGGCCTGTGCCAAAATCACTAACTCAGCAAATGCATTCTGGGTGGTTACTAAGGTATTGTAAGCAGTTGCCAGTGTATTTTGGATGGTTTCTAAGGTGTTCTGGGTGGTGGGTGTTTTGTTTGGTATTTCTGAGCTGTTTCTGGGTATTCTAGGTGGTTGCCAGTTTGGTTGACATTGCTATGTGGTTGCTAAAGTGTTCTGGGAAGTTGCCTGGGTGTTGCTATATATTTTCTGGTGTGTTTGGAGTTGTTGCTAGGGTATTGCTAAGTGGTTTCTGGAGTATTTTGGGTGGTTGTTGTGTGATTGCATCTGCTCCATTATTTCAAGGACACTTGTAACGGGAAAAGGACCTGCAATTCAGTTCCAAACTTTGTAAACTTAGAAAACCTTGAAAATCGATTCCTTTTTGGAGAATGTACTATAGATATACTATTCTGTATATATTCTCAAAAATGCTACTGGGATGTTTAGAAATGTTTTGACTCTCAGAGAGCCTGGTAATCAGATTTAGAGTAAAACGTTCTATAAAAGGTCAAAGAAGTTGCTTTCTACAGTTGAAACACACACACACACACACACAAAGCTCTTATGACTCTGGTAAACCTATGCAGTAAGCACATGATTATGTTTCTGTTTCGAATCCTGATAACAAAAGGATCAGAGTTTGCGTTTCTTCCAAAGCAGCTCGACATCTGTAGTTACTAAAGCGAAACACTATCAAATGTGTTGGCGAAGGATGGTGCCAACAGATGCTTCACATAAAATGGAACTGAAATGATGATGACATTATGTTACAATGTCATTGTGTTACAAATTTGCTCCATGTGACAGAAGCGGGGGAGAAGAGAGGAATTACAGTCTGTAAACAAGCCAAGACACCAGGACTCTGGAATTGTCTCGGCAGGAGGGCCTGTGGAACAGCCGTCTTCCATTTCCACCCCGAAACCTCTGATAGAACATATTAGAACCAGACTGGTTGAGGATGGACTGTGCACACCTCTCTCGTATGAGAGTATTTCTTCAACTAATGTCATTTCCATCACATCTCATATGATGTATTGCGTCTAATAACATTATGTGGTGGAAATGACATCTAAAATATTTTTTGTATAAAATGACCAACTCCATGGAGTGCAGTCTTACTAAGGCTAATTTCATAACTAGCATTGTGTCAATCTTAAATACACAAAAAGAAATCATATTTCCACACTTTTTTATAGTTTAAAAAGAAATTATAGTTTTATTTGAAACTATTCATAATTATAATGATATTTATATCTTGATTTTTTTGTTTATTTCGTCTCAGGTTCTTCACTGATATTGTTGTGTCCTTGGTGAGCAAGTATACTAACTGTGGGAGTCATAATTTGTGTAAAAAAAATCCAATGGTTTTATTTTTTTTGGAAAAAAAATTTGAAATACAATTTTCTAATTAAATATAATTTAAATATGTTTAAATGTAAATAAATTGTATGATGGATTGAGTTCAATAACATTGAAAATCTGAGTCAAGGACAAAGATAAAAAATATATATATATAATAATTATGGAGCCATGGTAAATAATTTCCAATACAGCTATACTGTGATCCTCATATAAAAAAATAAAGTCTTGTTAGTTTTCATAAAAATCACCTTTTCAGACATAAAAGTGGCCGAAGTTAAAGAAACACACAAACAAATATTACCAACCAGCTGTAGTACTTTAGATAGATAATTAGACAGAATACAATAAACAAACAGCTTTTATTGGAGCTAAAATATAATAATTCTTTTTACAAAATATTTACACAGTAAATTGATCATTAAAAACAATAACAAGAGAAAGAATTGATTACATGACAAACATTATAACAACAGTGAATGAGAAGTGTACAGTTTCCTTTGATTAATAGCCATTATTATCATGCTATAAGGATTATATTCCTCAGTAGCCACAATATGAAAAAAGTTTAATTAGATAGCACGTAAACAGCAACAGTGACCTGCACTGTAAAATATACATTATCGATATTGAAAAACAGGTCTTCATAAGTCCTTTACAGACTCAGCCTAAATGGATGTTCACACCGACAACCATTGCCAAAGGTCAGTTGTGTCAAGTCAAATTGCCATTTCTCATTAACAATGAATCAAAGTCAGTGTGACCAGCCCTAAATGCTGAAAGTACAGCATCATTGTTCTACACTTTATAGTTCAGGCCCTTCAAAGCTTCAAACAAAATTAAAAAAATGTTCAGCTATCTCTACAAAGTTCAGTAAAAAATAGGTAAGTTAATCTTGCTCTGAGAACGAATTGTTGTTCGTTTCTAGGATGCTTTGATATTTCCAAGTTTTTGTCACCTACATTTGTACCAAAAGTGCCTCTGAACTAAAACTGCTCATGTAAGTAGATTTGAGCACTGAGATTTTGAGATTTTTGAGGCATTAAAGGAATGTTCCGGATTTAATAAAAAATATATCAACAGCATCTGTGAAAGTTATTTCAGCTAGAACAGTATTCCCACTACTAAAAGAACAATTTAGAAAACTTTACGACTCACATAGCACATTTCTATGGAAGAATTACTATTATAGTATGATCCTCAAAAAAAAAAAAAAAAAAAGCATTTTGCTTTAAATTACTTGCCTCATAGACTTCCATTGTAAGTGCATTATGGTTAATGCAATTTTTACTTGTGTTTAAGGACAAACTTATCTTCTGTGGTATTCAACAGCATGTCACTAATAGCACAATATGGTGTTTCTCAAAAAGAATGTCTGTCATGTTTTCCGAACACTATCAATACTGCCAAAAATATACAAATAATAAATAATCAAATACACAAAATATTTTAAGGCCAGAATTTCCTGCTTTTCCTGAGAAATGAGAGTCATTGTTTTGCAGATGAGAAGATCCAGCAACAGTCATTCAGTATATGGTTAAGTGGCACAGATGTAGCATTTTGAGTCACTGAGTAGATAAACAGTATCTACTTGAAACCACAGAAAAATGTTTGATCCAGTGGTCAGATTGTACAGAGACTGTACATCTGACACTTTACCTGATATAAACAAAAATACTAGAACTAGACAGGTTCAAAGTTAAACGTGGAAACTGCCTGCGGGACAAAGATCAGCAATACACTTGGGATAAATTACATGTAGTTGTATCCATGACTCATCGATACAGGGCTGCAGAACAACCGAAGAAATCCATGCCAATATATCGTGGGTATCCCTCCAGCACCCTCACTTCCACTGGGTCGAACTTCCAGTACTGCTTCCCTCTCAAGAAATGGGCGAAGCCTGTGGAGAAATAAAGAAAGATAGAAAGAAACATTCAATGATTTTTTAAACTCCCTCCATCAAGAATAACCGTTGTAGTTTCAAAAACATGCAAGAAATAATGTCTCAGTGACAACTGTACCGAATCGGTCGAGGAAAGCAGCGTCAATGTCATCCGGTATGCCCCTCCAGTCCCTCATGCTCCGAGGATGGACTGAGTCTACACGGTTTTCCTTCAGGTTAAATCGCCAGTAGCTTCCTTTTTTGAAGAAGTAGATCTTCTGGGCCTTGTCTTCTCCCCACATGAGGGCTGCCTGAATGTCATTCACTGTTAGACCCAGTCGCCGTACAGAGTCTGGCCCTGTGATCTGCCGCTCTGCATCAAAAACCCAGTAACTCTGGCCTACAGAGAGAATGGCGGGTGAGAGGTTATATTAAAATCACGGTTTATGAATTTTCCATTCATTATGAACCCCTGTTTTAGTTTACTAGTCTAAGGTTATCCAGTTTACTGGATAATTAGGCCACCAAAAGACATCTGGATTATAAATATATACATGTTCTAATGATAGTTGAAATGTGCTTTTGGAATTGCAGGATTTCTATATTTAGGATATTTAAGGAACATTAAAGAAATGTCATGGGTACATGACAGCATCTATGATATAAGAAATAAGCTAAAATAATGTAAAAACAAATAAGTATGTTTTTCTGTCAATATGGGGTGCTGTGTGTACATTAATGAGGAAAAAAATTTACTTAAATGATTTTAGCAAATGGCTGCAATATAACAAAGAGTGAAAAATTTAAGGGGGTCTGAATACTTTCCGTACCCACTGTATATATACACACATACATACTTATTTGTTTTTACATTATATTACAAAGAATACTCTTATTCAGCAAGGACACATTCATTTTATCAAAAGCGACAATAAAGATATATATATATATATATATATATATATATATATATATATATATATATATATATAAGAATATATATATATTGTTACAAAAGGTTTCTATTTCAAATAAATACTGTTCTTTTGAAAAAAACAGTAAAACGGTTTTCAACATTCATGATAATAAATATTTCTTGAGCACCAAATCAAGATATATAGAATGATTTCTGACCATTCATGTGACACTAAAGACCGAAGTTATGTCTCTAAAACATTTAGTTTTGCCATCATAGGATTAAAATACATTTTAAAATAAATTAAAATAGAAAAAAAATTAATTGTAATAATAGTTCAGAATATTATTGTTTTACTGTATTTTTTATCAAATAAATGCAGCCTTGGTGAAAAACAGTAAAAATAGTACAAATCTTGCAGACTCAAATCATTTGAACGGTAGTGTACATCTTAATTATTTTGAGACAGTTTACCTTGGAAGAACCAGATATTTCCAGATTTGTCCTCAAAAGCAGCATCAATGTCTCCTGGGATGCCTCTCCAGTGCCTGGATGCCAATGCAGGATATCCAGTCTGGAGTTTACCATCACGGATCCGCCATACATAACCCGACTTAAAGAAAAACAGCTCACCTCGGATCATAGATATAGCATCAAAGTCAGTTTGGCAAGCATCAGGCTGGAAAGATGGGAAACAAGAAGAAAAAAGAGAATAAGAAGGATAAAGAAGAATCAGATTCCCAAGATCAGATAGCATCAGCCATATATCTCACCACTGTGGTTTCTATCTCATTGGTTTCTGTGATTTTGGGAGTTCTCTCCTCTGTCTTTACTTTATCATCAGTGTGTTTGGAGCCATACAAAGACTGTATGCCTTGCTTGTCATCTTCACTCAGTTTGAGCGGGTAGGAGAAAGTGTAGAAAGGCGACATCACTGCGCCTGTTGCCATGGAGTGCTGCAATCCTAAAACATGACCAATCTCATGAGCTGCCACCTGGAGGAGGTCAGTACCTAGTAGAAAGCAAGAGGATTAAACAAAGGGGTTTTAAAATTAAATATAAAACCTAATAGTGTGGTATGCAGTCCATGCATCGTATATTTATTTGGAAATCCATTTGTACATAATAAAACAATAAACTAAAAAATTCCTGCAAGTTGCAAAGTTACACCAACCATTCTCTCAACCAATTCATTAAAAACACTGATTCATTCAGGTACAAAACAAGGGACTGGCTTTATGTTTGAGTTTTGAATAATTCAAAAAAACAATTCATTCAAAAAATTGATCCATTCAGGGACAAAAGACCACTGCAGTATGTTGCTTGGAGATTTACAAATGCTGATTTTGCTTTAACTTTATTTGTAAGTATTTTAGTTGGCACAGCAAAAATGGACAAAGTAACTGACAATAATTAAAAATGCAAAATAATAATATTTAAAAAGCTAACGTTATTCAGTCTTCCTTTTGTTGAACACTCGTATATAGCAATACTGTATATTACTTGCAGATGTGTGTGAATATAAGCATAATCTGAACATCAGCGTTTGTGTGATATTGCTTATTTATAAGTACTAGTTTAACTAAATTTGACCAACTAATTTAGAAGCAATTTATATTGCTTATATCTCTTATTGTATCGCTTTTTCTTGCAATTGTGAGGTATAAACTCATCATGAGATTATTGAGAAAAAAAAGTCAGAATTCTGTGGAGGATAATTGTGCGATGTAAACTGAGAATTTCAAGGAAAAAAGTCAGAATTGTGAGACGTAAACTCACAATTACTTGCAACTGCAGGATAAAAACTGTGAGATATAAACTTGCAAATGTGAGTAAAAAAAATCTGAATTGTAACTAAAAAAGTCACACCAAATGAACCGGGTCCTCACTCACCCATACTGTTGCCCACTGTCCAAGATTCATCATAGTCAAAGTGAATGTCTCCCTCCCGGTAAGTTCGGGGAAAGAAGGCATGAGCCAGAATTCCTCCTGGGCCGTCAAAAGGAAGATTGTCTCCATGCCAGTACCTGTATGTGAAACAGTCTCTCAGACGACAGCACAAAACCAATGATTCCCGTTCTCTTATTTCATCAACATGCCTGATGAACTGATCATGGAAAGAATTTTATAAGCACACTTCATTACATAGAATGATTAAACGAGGGTGAGAATAATGATCTAAACAGAAACATTGCTGTTACTGCCATGCAACCGTAAACCATTATAGCCTACACTCTTAAAAATAAAGGTGCTTCAAAAGGTTCTTCAAGCGATGCCATAGAAGAACCATTTTTGGTTCCACAAAGAACCATTCAGTCAAAGGTTCTTTAAAGAACCATCTCTTTCTTACTTTTTTGTAATCTGAAGAACCTTCTTTCGCCCCAAAGAACCTTTTGTGAAACAGAAAGGTTCTTCAGATGTTAAAGGTTCTTTATGGAACCATTTAGACAAAAAGGTTCTTCTATGGCATCGTGAAGAACCTTTATTTTTAAGAGTGTACTGTAACTGTCACACCTCAGTAACTTTCCTGATTCTCTTGTCTTTAATGGAATGCCAAATTCCACCCTGGCTGAATGGCACTGAATAAACTGAACCCCAAATTTTCCATTGTGAAATGTTGAGAGGTTAATTTACACACAAGGCCCTCAGGATTATAGATCTTTAAGCCTGGAGGACCTGAGGGTGAAAGGCGGCCATAAAAAAATAAAACATAAATGTCCGGTCCACTGTTATCCCATTGATGGGATCTCGGATTGAGTCAGAACAAATGAAACTGACATGCCTAGAGCCCCACACTTCACTGAACTGACCTCCAGATGTTTCCCTTAATGCCAGATGGATCTAGATATTTCCCTCTGCTTTGAAGAAAAGCGGTATCCCTCATTAGAGCTTCATACGAGCATATCTCAAAAACACAATAACTGTACATTAGCGCTTTATCAGGAAGCCAAGTTTTCAGAAGGACTTACATTTTCAAACAGAAAATGAAGAGGGAAAAAAACACTTTCCTGTTGAAAGAGACATGACATTTATATTGGTCTGGTGTGACACATATCATGCACTTTTCTCCATGAAGACATTTAGAGGACCTGCTTCATCATTTTGAGTTTCATGTTTTTGAGAAAATGGCCTCTAAACATTTTAAACACAAAACATTCTAAACAAATTTCCTCAACAAACAATGTGCAAAATGATAGAGCGCGTCACATGTTCAGTGGCGGGAAAAAAACTCAAACAGCGTTTTGTAGTAATAATGTGCTACCAAAAAAGACATGCTTTTCAACATTAAGGTTAGTTTTTCAAAAAGAAAGGGATTTTGAGCCGCAGTGTTGCATGTCCATATGTACTAAACCACACAGGTGTTCATTCATAAATCTTTGTGTATCATAAACCTACAAAGTAGCCAATCACAACAGAATACATTTATATAGTCCTAAAGGTTCAATAGAAAAAGCATCAAATAGGGTGAAAAATGGTCATGCATGACTTTTTGATGGAAGAAAGAAACCTTGACTAACATTATGGGCCCTATTTCAACGATCTAAGCGCATGGTCTAAAGTGCACGGCGCAGGTGCACTTAGGTGCAGGCGCACTTAGGGTGTGTCCAAATCCACTTCTCCAGTTTAACGACGGGAAAAACGGTCGGAGTGCCCAGCATAACGTGCAATAAACCAATCAGAGTCTCGTCTCCCACTCCCTTTAAGAGCCAGCTGCGCTCGTGCCATGGCGGATTTGCTATTTACACGGCGGAATTTGCAAGCGCAAAGACAGAACGCGTCTCCAGAGATGAAACGGAGCTACTCGTGCGCGAGCAAATAGGTAGCCTAATTCTGATACATGCAATGACTATCCATTATGACACGTAGGCATTTTTATATTCATGTAGCCTACACAATAATAATCTTTTAAATTGCAATCCTTTAATTTTTAATATTTGGCATGTTTGTGTGCTGCTGTGCGGCACCCTGTGTGTGTAATAAGCAGAGTGTACGCTCTCTGTGGACCCTCCTATACTAACTAGCTCTTTAAATAACAAAAAAACTACTGCGCCATTGACTTTAGACCAGGTTTTTGTTTGTCAACGGCATAGTCTATTTCAGTCGCCTCAAAATAGCAACGCACTAGCAATGCGCCTGAACATTTTTCAGACCAGCATGCCCATGAGCGCACAAATGGGCGCAAATGCATTTGCTATTTAAACAACGTGGCGGAGGACGTGAAAATGACAACTGTTTCGGGTTAAAACTAGCAGAAAACACTTGCGTCGCGCCTGGCGCCGCATTGCGCCACGTGTATGATAGGGCCCTATAACTGGATCTCAACTGGAGTAAAAAACATAAAATGATAAAATGTACGTTATGACCCCTTTCAAACATAAACACAGAAAGGTCTTCATGGATTCTGACACAGCAAACAGTGAAAACATCTCAATTTTTTACCTGTTAAAGTCAATCATGATATCCGCCCGGCCACTGGTGACCTCAGTAAAGGTGAGAGGGGTGACGTCACTCCAGACTTGCAGTGCCTCTTTCAGCACATGTCTGACTTTCTCTAAATTCATCTGCCAAGGAGTTCGCAAGATCCTGTAACATGAGCACAGACACTCATAAACACTCATTACAGACCACCCATGTGATTTTCATTTGATCTCTAGTGCATTACCCCAATAATCCCCTTTATTTGAACATGTTTGCTACCCGTCTTGGTGGTGAACCAAGGGACTGAATCAGAATCTGACTGTTGTGAAAAGACAAGCAAAGTCTGAATGTTTGCCTAGTTATGGATTAGGCACGGTACTCAATACTACTATGCTTTCTGACCATAATAACTGAATAACTGAATACTTGATACTTGATATTGTGACAGTGATGGCACCCCTATCTGGGTTCCTTTAAGTGCATAGAAGCCTTGTAAAAATGCATAGCATCAAATTTCAAGACTCTTTTGTTACTTGTCATTTAGCATGATCTTAATCCAAAACTATTCACAACATTCTGCAGTAGAGACAATTTTAGAGGCTTTAAAGGGATTGTCCACCCAAAAATGAAAGCTCTGTCATCATTCACTCACCCTCATGTCATTTCAAATCTGTATGACTTTTGATCTTCCATGAAATATAAAAGAAAATATTTAGAAAAATGTTGGTAACTAAACCCTTTTTGTTTCCATTGACTTCTATTGTATGAACTATTATTCCATTGTATGAACTAACTGTTATTCAAAATATCATCCTTTGTGTAAATGTGACCCTGGCTTAACCACAAAACCAGTCTTAAGTCACTGGGGTATATTTGTAGCAATAGCCAAAAATACATTGCATGGGTCAAAATTATTGATTTTTCTTTTAAGCCAAAAATCATTAGGATATTAAGTAAAGATCATGTTCCATGAAGATATTTTGCCAATTTCATACTGTAAATATATTAAAACTTAATTTTTGATTAAGTTAAGTAATATGCATTGCTAAGAACTTCATTTGGACAACTTTAAAAGCAATTTTCTCAATATTTTGATTTTTTTGGACCCTCCGATTCCAGATTTTCAAATAGATGTATCTCGACCAAATATTGTCCTATCTTAACAAACCATACATCAATAAAAAGCTTATTTATTCAGCTTTCGGATTATATATAAATCTTAGTTTTGAAAAATTGACCCTTTTTGGTTTTGTAGTTCAGGGTCACAAATGATAGCAGAACAGAGTAATTGATTTTTAGGTGGACTATCCCTTTAATGGCATTCTTCTTTGGTTGAATGTTTCTTGAATTAGATCTTTTCTGTTTACTATCACACCACCTTTGATTCCTCCCAAAAACTAACCATAAGGAAACTCCAACTGCACTTTCTATTCTAAATCAGCAATTTATCCATTTTGAATGCTGTTTATAAATTATAATGCTACTCGTAGAATGAGCCCACAGGTTTTAACTTCTCTCAGATGAAAGACGAGCTACATTAAGCTGAGTGATGAAGGCACGCATGCTTATTTTCACAAGCAGAATCCCCACCAAGCACATTTAAACTGGTGGACCACAAATCTGTATCATGTTCCACAAAAAAAAAAAAAACTAATAAAATGTCTTAAAGCAGTTAAAGCTCCCAACATGCATCTATAGTAACTGGTACCTCTGTGTTGTTTTCATGCTTGAACACCTTCATGCTTTGGTCATTATTGGCTCTTTGGGATGGGGATCGCTTTGGGGCTGCATGTTGGAGCCACAAACCGTCTGAGATTGTGGGGCCTCTGCAGTCTGCAAGCCCAGACAGGAGCTATGACAGCGGGAGAGCCCAGTGTGGTAGTCTGTGTCTTTAAACATTGTCCTTATTCGCTGCTCCAATAAGAGAATTCCTCCCTATTTGCTGATCTAGGACTACGGCTACTACCACAAAATAATAGATGAAACGTAAACCAGGTTTAGATTAGTGACTTTCAGGGGTTTCCAAACTAGGCTCTAGGGACTCCCAGGGGACCACAAGAGGCATCTTTGGGGTTTGTGGAAAAATTAGAAAATAAAAAAATAAATACATCATTAAAAATGCTTTAAAAGATGAAAAAATAAATCATCTAATAATTTGCTATTTATTTAATTTTGCAAACAACATATCTTTAAAGTATCACACTTTTTCCTCACACATTATAAGCCTTTATACATGATAATATACACCACACTCTTAAAAATAAAGGTGCTTCACGATGCCATAGAAGAACCTTTTTGTCTAAATGGTTCCATAAAGATTATAAAAAGGTAAGAAAGAGATGGTTCTTTAAAGAACCTTTGACTGAATGGTTCTTTGTGGAACCAAAAATGGTTCTTCTATGGCATCACTTGAAGAACCTTTTGAAGCACCTTTATTTTTAAGAGTGTACCATTTAAAGGTTTGCACCCAGTAGGATTTAGTTTTTTTAATATTTTTTAAATAAAATGAATACTTTTGTTCAGCAAGAATGCATTAAATTGATCAAAAGTGACCGTAAAGACATTTGTAATGTTATAAACGACTATTTCAAATAGTGTTATTTTGAATTTTCGGTTTGTCAAAGAATCGTGAAAAAATGGATCACGGTTTCCACAAAAATGTTAAGCACCAAATCAGAATATTAGAAATTATTTCTGAAGGGTCATGTGATGTGGAAGACTGCAGTAATGGCTAAAAATGCAGCTTTGCCAACACAGGAATAAATAAATTTTTTAATATATTCAAAAAGGAAACAGTTATTTTAACTCATAATTAACAAATTTTATTATGTCACAGTATTGCTGTTTTTACTGTATTTTTGATCAAATAAATGCAGCCTTGGTGAGCACGAGAGGCCTATTTCAAACAATAAAAAGCCTTTACAACCACAAACTTTTGAATGTATTTGGGGGTCCTAGCAAGTGGCTTCTTTTCTCTAAATGTTTTTTTTTTCAGCAGCAACTTCTAACTATCTGGCCCTGTGGTGACTTTTGTGGATATGATGAACTTGGATGAACTTGAGTGCACAGGTGCCATTCATCATGTTTCACTGAAGGTGCACTCACACTTGACTTTAAGCATGCAAAATGACTTCAGACCTCAATCCACTGCACACATGTGACAAAACACATACTCTGGCTAGATTTACTCAAGTAACTGAATTGACAGTACAGTAGGGGTAGGATGGGGGGTTGATGTTTTTTAGTTCATTTTGCACATGTACAGTCCATCATTAAGTGAGGGGACAGATTACAGAGGACAGCGAGGTGCTATAGCCTTCAGAGACGTGAGTCATGACAGCTCACAGTGGCACAGCATTAGAATGCTGCTGACTGGGGTTTGCTGGGGATAAAGTATGTGCATGTGTTGCTGTCTTGACATCAGATTCTGATGAGGCAGCACTTAGTATACAAATCGTACAATGATTTCAGAAGGCTGAATTTTTTAAAGGCATCATAATGGTAATTTTCAGTGTGCAAACTAATGAGGTTTGTCCCAGCTGTGTGCTTTGTACAGTTACCTGTCGTCACCTGAGACTAAAAAAAGTCTTGCTATACATTTTTGTTATTCATAAATGTACAGTACATTGATTAACTACAAGAGATGAATCAATATTAAAATTCAACATTCTTCAATTCTTCATTTTCACCTTAAGTAAAACAGAAAAAAAACAGAAAAACATGGCACATATGAATGCACAATTAAATATTTATATATATATATATATACATATATAATTTATATGATATTTTATGGGGATATAAAGGGTTCAGATCCTCCTAAACTTCCCATGATTTGCAAAAGATGATTTGTTTTGACTTCTATCTTCTTCTATCAAGTCTGCCCTACAGCAATGTGGCTTGATTCAGATGGAGAACCATGGGAGATTTATAGGCTGTGATATTTTATGGGAAGCGCCATAAATCAAGGGACAGTTTTAATCAGTGGTTGTATGGCTGGTTTTCTTTGTCTGGATCCTCATCTCACCCCCCGCTGAGCACTGAAGAGAAAACTAGAACCATTTGGGCTCCGCGCCCATTACACACACGAGCGCTCTGAAATGTAACATCTCCTGGTCGGGTCGTGACCTCACCTCACACTGACTTCAGATTACAGAGAGTCCTATGTCCGGTGGGAACCGTCTTTGAAAAAGATGTATGAGGCAAATCAGTCAAAACATGAAGTGGTGACCAGACAACAACAATAGTAAGGCCAAAATGTCAAGCAAAAGGCTTCTTAAAGGGATAGTTCACCCAAAAATGAAAATTCTGTCATCATTTACTCACTTTCACGTTGTTCCAAACTGCGTAACACAAAAGAGGATATTTTGAAAAAAGTCATTGAGGTCAATTGATGGAAGTCAACTGATTTTCATTGTGTGTTTAAAAAAAACAAACCCTGAGACTTTTTCAAAATATTTACTGCCGAAGAAAAGAAAGTTGTTCAGTTTGGAACGAAGAGGGTAGGTATATGATGGCATAATTTCATTTTGGGTGAACTATCCCTTTACAAACCAATGAAATTCAGGTCGACTTGAAGTAGCGATTGTGTGTGTTTAAGAAAATGATTTACTGTTTTAAATCAAAGGGGGCTTGATACATATTTTCATCTGTGTTTTGGAGCCCTGCAGTCCCGGGTCTGAGACAGTTTACTGCTTCTAATTAAGTGGGTGTAATAGTAGAAAGAGCGGGTGGTCTTCCTTAGAACCGATAACAGCTTTAAGAAACATGAAAAGATAAAGAATTAAACATTAGAAACTAGTATTTCCTGTGAGGGCTGGGAAATAGTGTATTTCTAAGGTAAAAGGGGGAAGAGGAACTGCACAGGTTTCATTTAAGCACAGTCTTTAATAAGAAAAAACCCTTAATGTATAGATTTAGTCAAACGTGGAGGAAGGATATACCAAAAATAAGCTATATCATTGCCTCAGTGTGGCCTTTTTTGTGTAAGGCTCAAAATAGTACCTTGGCAATATATCAAAGTCATTTTCTCCCATTTACGCTTTTATGTTTAATTCATTTTATGTCTGTCATTCCAAAACACAGCAACCAGATACAACCACAACAGCTATCCATGCAAGTCTTACTTGTATGTGAGGTCTGTTTTGTCCCAGCGTCCTCCGAACAAATCAAAGCGTTTTCGGCGATTACGGCCTCCAAGCAAGCCTCCTTTGTGGGTTAAGTAATTAAAGACGCTCCCTTCCTTCTGTGAGGGGTAGTCTGGGACTCCACAGCGAGGTCTGTTCCAGAACTCTGTGTCATTCTTTGGAAGAGTTGAGTGTGGATGCACTCTTTTATTGCCAGAGTCTTCACTCAGTGTATCCTGAACATGATGAAATTGGCCCCTCTTCTTCAGGCCATGGTGATGGGTCTTTTGAGGCCAGTCCTGTCAACACACACATAAGCTGTCAATCGAATGTATATTTGCCCTTAATTTATAGATGCTACATCATTAAAATGGGTTTGTTTGGTGGCTAAGGTGTTGTTGTGTTTTAGTGTATTGTTATTCGGTTGCTAGGGTATTCTGGCTGGTTCCCAGGGCGTTGCTAGGTCATTGCTAAGATGTGCTGGGTGGTTTCTAAGGTGATGCAGTTTAAGCAAATTACTAAAATTCAAAGTGAAATTAAAAAATAGAAATCTAAAAAACTAATCAAATGTCAAAATCACAAAACACAATTACTAAAACTTAAACTAAAATTAAAATGTAACTAAAAAATACACAAAAAAATAAAATGTAAACTGAAAAATGAAAAATATAAACTTTAACTAAAATAAAAAGATAACAGCTAATTCTAAATATTATTAAATGCTGCTATAATAGTATACTGTAAATAATATTAAAATAACACAGGACTAGGGTTTATAAGGCAATGCTAGCAGTGTTTTTATTGTTAACTAAAACTATTACAACTTTTGTTTTGTTTATTGAAATAAAACTTAAATAAAACATAAATGTTATATGAAAAACATAAATAAATGTAAACGAAAATTAGAAATGTTGCCTGGCAACTAGCAGAAATAAAATAAGTTTAGGTTGAAGTACTAAAAAAACTGAATTAAAAATATATGAAGGTTAAATAGAAATATAAAAAAATATATAAAAAATAAACAAAATTAAAAACTCGCAAACTAAAATGAAAAGGTAACTAAATACAAACTTAAATAAACTAAAAATTAAAAATATGAACAAACTAAAGTATAAAAATAAAAGCTAATGTGAAATATGAATAAATGCTATAATAGTATATAATTAATGCTTAAATAACACTAGATTCTATATGGTTTCTAGGGCAATGCTAGGTGGTTGCTAGGGTGTTCTGGCTGGACAAACAGTAAGGCGAAGGTGTAAATAAGGCCTTGCTGGGAGCAAAAATAGCGATATTATAGTTGTGCAACAGTTGGTCTTAAGTCATTGATAATTTGCAAGAAGATTTACCGCAGTCAATTTCCTCACCCAAATGTCAAGGAAATGGTTCTGTTAATGGGCTGGGAGGTTAGCTGCCTGGAGGGGAAAGTAAGATTGTCCCTATTTCTCTCCTTCCCCAAACCAATTCTGTACTCCAGCTGTGCAGGTTTAGAAACCTCTTTATCACTCTCTTTCCTTCACTATACCCCCTTCTTTCTCTCTAATTTGTGCTTGGTTAAGAGGCCAGGGTGGTATGGGGTGAACTATTTCTTTTAAATGCATTTAAAAATCATTCCGCCACTCGTAGCCATAGGGAGTCTTTTTAAAAGCTGTAATTTAAGCACAACCTATATTTAGACCACCATACACTATTTAGAAATATAAAGCAGGAAGTCTGAAAAGAAAAAAAGTCACTTGTTTAAGTATTACTTTATCATTGAAAGCAGGTATGACCAACTATGATGAAGATATATAACAGACTAAAGCCAGTGGCTTTAGAGTGACTAAAAATGAGTGTCCATTTTCTTGAGGTTTTGGACTTTTTTTTAGACAAACAGCAATTCTTGTGACCACAACAAAGGATGAGTGACATGACATTTTGTCAGTCTCTCCACTTTAAAATCTCATTGGTTCAAAATCAAGCTCCACATAATATAGTTATGTTTTTATTTTTTGTAGGCCTGAAGTTAGCATCACCCTGGTTTCCTTGACAAAAACCCAATAAGATTTGTCCAGTGTCTTTTGGATTACTGCCAAAAAATAACACAATAATAAAACAAAAGTACATGATTCTTATATGTTTTGTACATCATGATAATCTTCACAAGCCTAAATACAGTCGCCAGAAGTAAGAGCTAAATGTTGGCCAAGTGCAAAAATGCTAACTTGTTTCCGGGTTTTGGCCTATGAAAATATGTCATCCCTGCAGCACTCTATAATGCGTCAAATATCAAATATCATCTGACTGGCTACAAACAAACAGTTTCGCATTCAGTGCAGGCAGACAGATTGCTTATTGCTGGAAACTTGTTGCGTATAGCATCTGGTTAGAAGACAGTGTAACTCAAGACAAATTCTAACAAATAAAAGGAAAAACAACCAAATATTTGTGGGCAAGTTGAGACATAGTACCTTAGTAAAAATCCACTGGCATGTGAACTTGATAGCGTTGCTAAAACATGACCCCACACCCCCGGCAATGAGGAACTGCACAAATTCCACAGATAGAAGTGAAGAATTCACTGCGCTTTATCTGCTCTCAGTTTGTTTCTCTCAAATCTGCTGAGTGCGCATGGACTTTCCATGGGCTGAACCATCATTAAATGGTCATACATGTTGAAAGCATGTAATTTAAGCAGTCTCTAAACAACCTGGAAACAGGCAAGTTTTTTGTACAACAGTCAAGATTGTTTATCGTAGAGCAGTGGAACCTCTCAGCGATGGCAAACTGGCCTCGAGTCTACTTAGGGGGCGACGGAGGTGGAAGAAAAACACCCGGCTCTCTCAGGTTCAAAAGGAGTCAAGGGTGAAAGGTTAACGCCTAAATCAACAAAACAGACCCCTTGAGCCAAAGTAAACACACACATATCCCCATTTCAAACCAAAACTCAGCAGACAGTCTATGTTTTTCCCCTTCTAAAAACATTTAATAGATCAATTCTGTATAACCAATAGGGTTGTGCCGATAGACGATAGTATATTGTATCGACGATAGACAGAGATATCGCCTGTGGCTGATGCCTTTGACAATAGCAAGACAATTATTATTATTATTATTATCAGGCTAGTAATACTATCCAATTAATATTAGGGCTTATTTGTTACATTATATTTATTTTTCCGCGTTTTTACAGTATTGCGCGTTCTAACCAATCGCACACGATTATGCTGAGCTTATGAATGCAATGGTACAACAGTCAAGATTGTTTATCGTAGAGCAGTGGAACCTCTCAGCGATGGCAAACTGGCCTCGAGTCTACTTAGGGGGCGACGGAGGTGGAAGAAAAACACCCGGCTCTCTCAGGTTCAAAAGGAGTCAAGGGTGAAAGGTTAACGCCTAAATCAACAAAACAGACCCCTTGAGCCAAAGTAAACACACACATATCCCCATTTCAAACCAAAACTCAGCAGACAGTCTATGTTTTTCCCCTTCTAAAAACATTTAATAGATCAATTCTGTATAACCAATAGGGTTGTGCCGATAGACGATAGTATATTGTATCGACGATAGACAGAGATATCGCCTGTGGCTGATGCCTTTGACAATAGCAAGACAATTATTATTATTATTATTATCAGGCTAGTAATACTATCCAATTAATATTAGGGCTTATTTGTTACATTATATTTATTTTTCCGCGTTTTTACAGTATTGCGCGTTCTAACCAATCGCACACGATTATGCTGAGCTTATGAATGCAATGGCCAATCAGAGGCGTTCAGATGAGTCATCGATGAAACAGCGGAGTTCCGTTGTTCAGCGCGCCGCTGACTGAATTCTGACTCGCAAATTCTCTCATTATAAACAACAAAGTGCAGATGTACGAGCGATGTAAGTATAAGAGATGTATTCATCATATAGGCTAGTGTAGATTCACTGAGTTTAACGGGAGTGTTTTTAAAGTACATAAACTCTCGCTAGACTGAGCTTGTTATAATGTTCTTTGCTCGTTTTCTGTAGCCACTTTTTGAATAACTGAGGAAATGTAAGCATTATAATTAGTAACTTACGATGTTTCTATTAATTTGTTATCATGTTAAATACAAATTCAGTCATATTAAAAACATTAGGCTGCTTTTAGCCTTACGCTGGAGTTGGTTTACTTTCTCGCAATAAAACTAGTAAATAATTACATAAATTAGCACGATAATACAATAATCGTGTATCGGCGATCTCACAGGCTGACGATAGGACGATATGAAAATTGAGCTTATCGCTCAGCACTAATAACCAACAAACAAATCCTACACAAATCAATCTAAAGTCTTGGGTTTGTTAAAATGTTTTACGTTTTTGAAAGAAGTCTCTTATGCTCACCAAGGCTACATTTATTTAATCAAAAATACAGTAAAAACGGGAATATTCTGAAATATTATTGAAATTTAAAATATGTTTTCAATTTTAATATTTTAATGTGATGGCTGAATTTTGAGTTTTCAGTGTCACATGATCCTTCAGAAATCATTCTGTTATGCTGATTTGGTGTTCAAGAAACATTCCTTATTATTATTAAAGTTGAGAAAACAGATGAACTGCTTAATATTTCTGTGGAAACTTTTTTCAGGATTCTTTGATGAATAGAAAGTTAATTTGCATTATATACATCTTTACTGTCAACTTTAATACATTTAATGTGTCCTTTAAAAAAACAATCATAGAAATACTATGAACGCATGACCCACTTTTGTAACCAAATGCAGTCAGTATTTAATAAGAGGTGGAGGTGCTAAGTGCAAACAAGACGGCTCAGGTTGCTGATGTAATAGTACATAAGTGCATATTAGCAGGTGGAACTGCTATAAGCATAGAGTCAAAGCCATGTCCTGAAAGAAACAGCCAAAACATCATTATTTTCAACAAACAACCCATTAATCTAGCTTTAGATCCTGTGAAATACTGCTCCATAATTGTGGTGGCTCTAACAGCTAAATTAAACTGAAACCTTTCTGAAAAAATCTGTCATTATTTACTCATCAACATTTGGAACTGTAACTACAGTACATGAGGGTATTTTCATAGAACATAAAAGAAGAGTTTTGATGGGGGGGGGGGGGGGGGGGGGGTGGGG
>NW_015505534.1:195955-235973 GCF_001515645.1 Sinocyclocheilus grahami | reverse complement strand
GGTATTGGGTGAACTGTTCCTTTAAGACCAATTCAAAAAAAGATCAAATGTGACTGCACTATTGAGGGACTGTGCTAAGAAATCTTTGCTTGTAATACAAGCTTGTAATACATTCATACACGCATCTCATTTTAACAAAAGCCCTATGATTTAAAAATCATAGAACCTTTTCTTAACCAGACATTTCTCATGCCTGGGCGTATTTTACAGCATCCACCTGCATGTAGTGAAACATGTGAAAATGGAAGTCCATTCAGAGACCCATTGGAACGTCTTCAGAATTACCTCTGTAGCCACACATGTTCCATATAAAACAAAGGTGTCTCTTTCCAAACCTCATCACGTTGTGCACATTTTTGACATTTTTATGATACCTTCCTGACAGATATATGCCTCTCATCAGCTGAGAAACAAAAACAACTGGGAATTATTTTACTTTAGGCAGCAGTCTCATGCATTCAAACATCAGGCATTTGTGCCTGTGGGAAGACCTGCCATGTTCTAAACAATACAGATGAACTATTAGTTTTAACGCCTACATTTGTAATATCGAATATCCAACATTTGGGAATATAAAAGGAAGAAATGTGAATGGCAGAAACACCATAAACAAAAAACATACTATTTTCACAGCATGTGCATCTGTAGGTCAATAGGTCAGTGGGTAAAAACACTGATACAGTAATGCTGAAACAAAACACAGAGACCCGGAGTCAGTGACAAGCCTTTGGGGGAAATCCAAAAGAAAAGAGCTGACATGTCAGTGCAAGATGAAGGTTTGGAGAGAGTTGGAGAGTTGCCAGGCATCATGCCATCTCCATAGGGTTTCTGAGGATAACCTCTTTGTTGCCAGCCAAATATTTCTCTCTGGGGAATCCGGATGATGTCAGATCCCTTACATTCATCAGCACAGTCGGCATCAAGAGCGAAGCATCATGCGTTTCCAAAATATACCCAAAATGACTTTCTATATTTGGATGACTGTTTTCTACTGACTCAGCAAGCCATATAAATACAGCCAAGAGCACTTCCTACCATCCTGCTTTTCTGGCTTGGCTTTTTATTTCCAGTGCAACTATGATCCAAACATCCTGGCTGCATGGGTCTCATTGTCTCTCTGAAGCATGCCTTTGTCGAGAGAAAAATTACCAACAAGAAATTCCAATCTGTTACAAGGACACTTTCTGGCACATTAAAGTAGGCCACAACTAGAGATAATAAATGAGCATGCCAGAGGAAACCGGACTAGTGTAAATATTTACCCGCAAAAACCTCCAAAGATCTGCATGCATTGGGGTTGATATACAAGTGATTACACTAAAAAAATTGTTTAGTGGGAAAATGATGTTGATGGAAGATGTTCATGTAGAGAAAAGTGTAGTGCATCCAAGGTAGACCATTAGTGACTAAATCTAAGTCTAGGGAGGCAAAATACTACTGCTTTTAATAGTTCCTACTTGTTCTACCCCGAAAGGGAAAGAGATGACAACCAGCTAATATCAATGTGAATGTGAAAGTCAACTGCACTGTAACATTTGATGCATTGCCAGGAACAACAATGAACTTCAAATAAAGGTATTTCAAGAGCATAAGTTCTCTTGTATTGTAATTTCTGTAGAGATAGGAAACAGCTGTCGAGAGGTTCTTTATCTAAAGGTCAGGTGACTGGAAAAATGGTGGTTTGAATCAGAACCAGGTACATCAGGGTTTCTGGTGTCAGTCACCAAGTGCTCTTGTTTGTGCCTATGGGCAAGAAACCTAAACCAAACGGCTCCACAGGTGGTGTGTTGCAACTGACCCTGACCTATACGCTCCAATCTAAACTTGTATGTCCTTTTCTTTCATATGTTGAGATTGGGTCATAAGGATAACCAAAACTGAATAATTGGTGCTGATTAACAAGGATGACTAGAATGGGCAAGAAAATGAATGAATAGATGGAAAGATAGACGCATATAGTGGTAAGATAGATAGATAGATAGATAGATAGATAGATAGATAGATAGATAGATAGATAGATAGATAGATAGATAGATAGATAGATCTAGCAATCTGGATCCTTACATTTTCCCCTCTGTCAGCAAACACAGGGTTTGTTATCCTGCTCAGCGTGCCAGATGACTTGCCCCTGCCTGCATAATCTCCTGCTCCGGCTTTGTCAACATTCAAGGACAAATTGACAGCACAAACTCTGCATAAGAGCTGCCTCTCTACATTCAAACATGTACACAGTTTGTCTTTAAAAATGTCTGGAGCTGGTTTGATTGCAGATGCCATTCCTGTTTGATTGGCAAAGTGTGACAAGGCAAACATAAAATAAAATTAAGCTGCTCTTTATAGCCAGATGATTTGACAGCATGTAATGTTTCATTGTCATTTTGTGGTAATGCTTTGTGTGTCTGTGGCTATTCAGCATTCGAAAAAGGTAGACAAAAGACGGTGTTCAGTTGTTCTCTACCCTGTTACAACTACTCATTTCAGCTCTTTTATTCACAGATACGTGTTTTTAGCCTGATATTTTCCCTGGCAAAATCTCTGTATGGATCTTTGCCAACTGGGTTAAAACAGCCATCTGTAGTTCTTCTTTGTCCACTTCCTCTAAGCCTTACAAGCCCTCTCTTTCTTTGTGCAGAACAAAGTTCTTACAGTCAGATTTTAGTTCTTCGAAGATCAGCAGGAAGTTTAAACCATAAAGACTACATCACAATTATAGTTTTTTTTTTCTGAAACCAATTCAACAAAGAGCTGGGTGGGTTCAACAGAATAGCATTGAGCTATATGGATAAAAAAGACATGATAATAATTCATTCAACAATGGCTATGTCTGCTGAAAAATGCTGACTTTGCATGCAATGAATAAGCAACAAGGTTTCAAACATTTGCGCCTCATCCTGTCTACCAAGATACCTTCATCTGGTTGTTTTTGAAGGCAGCATTAATGTATGCTTGATTTTCCATTAAAAACATTGTGTGGGAGGTTAAATTATGAGAAAGTTAATAAATACATTTCAATTTTAATGTTCTATATTTTTTCTAAACCTGTTATTCCATTTTTATTAACTAAATGTTTGCTTGTTCATCACTAAAGTTGACTAGAATTTGTTTTAGACCATTAGAAAGTACACTCAAAAAAATGCTGGGTTGTTTCAACCCAACTTTGGGTCAAATATGGACTAACCCAACCGTTGGGTTAAATTTTTACATTCAATTTTTAACCCAAAAGTTGGGTTAGTCCATATTTGACCCAAAGTTGGGTTGAAACAACCCAGCATTTTTTAGAGTGTACGTTACCATGTTTTTGGAAGCCTGTTTGAAACAGTTTCGGCACCATCATACACAAAATGCTGCCATTCACTAACTAGGCAACAATGCAGTTGCCTTTTCAGACACCGTCAATGACTCACTGACCCACATACACATACCTGAAAAAAATCCAAACTTCTACAGTAGATCCCACCCCTTAAACAACTGCAAACATACTGAACATGAACTACACTAAGCAGTTTTGTTATTTCAAAACAAAAACCTTAGATAATATAATGTCTGTGTTATAAATCTACAGTTGCCACACTAATGCAAATATATAAATGAGCTCTCTGCAGGTATTGCCTTCTTCATATACATACGTTTTGTTTATTCTAGTAGCATATCTTGAGTAGATGCAGGTGAATGGCAACGTTGCATGCAAATTTGAAATTCATTACCTTTTAATGTTTTTATATTTTATAGTCATTCTATGGAGGCTTATATAGTATTTGCATGGTGTGCAAATAACTCATATTGAAATTATTTATTTTAGAATTAGTTTACATTATTTGTGTATGCATTTGCTTAACAAAACATGTCTAATATATTTCAAGTTATCTTTATTACAAGTTATAGTAACTTTTGTTATCTTCTACTTGCTTAAAATATTTTTAAATTCACTCACCGCTGCAGGTTTGTACCTGTGGCTGTTTCCGTCTGGTACCGGTAGAGAATGAATGCACACTAAGCAGCCTAAGACTGCAGCGAGAAGCTGTGCAGATCGCATCATCCTGATCGGATTCAGAGCTGCACGCACCACCTGCGCGCGGGCCACTTTACTATACGAGCGCGAGGGAAGGCGGGGAGAGCGCGCCTGTCTGTCGAGCTTTACTCTGACCAAGTACAGACTAGCCGAGGGATTTTATACTCTCTGATTTCTTTGTTCTCTTTTCTTCAAATTACACTTTTCTTTCAGAGGCTGGAGTGGCAAGCTCACCGGCAAGCACGTGATCCAGCCCTCCATTCCTTTGGCGCGCTCCGTCGCGAGGGAGAGGGGCGACGGTGGGTAGAGAGCAGGATTGGTTTTCAGTGATGTGGCTTAGTAAGAGAGGTTTAGATAGCGACTGTCCTCTCTAACATTTGGATAAGTAATGATATGCTGTTAACATTTTGTCAGTCGCTATATTGACGACGTGTCTGCCTGCTAGTGTTAAAATTTGTGATTTTATTCCAGTTTATGAAGTGCGCCTGTTTCATTTAACCCTCGTGTTCTTTTGCATATTATATTAATTTACTAATTAAAAATAAATAAGCTTTTAATTAATTTACAAATAAATGAATATATATATATATATATATATATATATATATACAAGATATGAATAAGTTTGTTTCTTCATCAAAACTATCCCTATTAATTTTATTACATTTTTATTTGGATACTATATACTATACATATTGTTTAGATATTATCAATGGCTACTTTTTTGTCTTTATCTGTTTTTTGTAGGGCTGAGCGATTTTGGAAAATAATCTAATTGCGATTATTTGTACCAATATTGCGATTGCGATTTAATATGCGATTATTTTTTAAGCTCTTTATCTTCTGTATTATTCAACAAAGACAAGCAATAAATCATTGTAGGGGTGGGAATCTTTAGGCACATCACGATTCGATTCCGATTCTGGGAGTCGCAGTCAGATTCCAAAACTATATCTTTTTTTCTTATTGATTAGTCTTATTAATAAAACTTTTTTAAAATTGAATTCCATATGTAATTAAGTACTTTTTTTAAATGCACATGAAAAAATTTTATTAAAACAATTGCATGTTAATAATTTTAAATAAACTAATAATAGACCTTAATATTAGGCCTTAGTTTAATTAGGACATCTAAGTAGCTTAAACGTGCCTTAAAAAAACATTACTGATGTGTATCTTGAGACAATACTGATATATTTTAGGACAGTGCAAGTTGCTTTCTGTTAAGACAGCTCAAACATTTATTTTAGTCTGGAATTAGGCTTACAAGCAATAAACAAACAGTTTTTGAACTTTATTAAATATTATTGTGTGGATGGTTCGAGTGGTGTGTGTGTATGAGAGAGAGAGCAATTGGAAGCAAGCAGGATGAGTTTCTAAAGCACATGCGGCGCCATCGCGCATCTGTGGTTAAAAACTAAGCTCAGAATCGATCCAGAATCGTTTGAGAATCTTTTCTCCCATCTCTATTGTATAGTATGACCAACCCAATATTAGATAGATTAAACATAAAGTGTGCTTTTCTGTAAGCCAGGCATATGCTTAGTGTGCCAAGTTGACGCTTCCTCTGCAGACTGCTTTACTCTCGCATGTCACGTGACGAGAATTTAATCGCAGCCTTTGCGGTTTAAAAAAATCGCGTTTTGTCATATCGCGATATTATCGAAAATGCGATTAATCGTTCAGCCCTAGTTTTTTGTTACATTTTTTTGTTGTTGTTTCTTGAAACATTGATTTAAAGTGTCAGTTATTGCATTATTATTTCAGTCAAACCTATAAAACCCCTTTGTTACCCCAAACTACATATAAAAGCTTTATCAGTGGCATAAAAGTAACCAATGCAGCTACTTAATCATTTGCTACTCGTTAACCCAGTAAACGTCCCCTTTAAATAACGTTTAAGCGCTGTTGGATGCGAATGAATTGATTCAGCATTTTGACACCTCCGTAAGGATGCATTTAACTCGACAAAGCGGTCTAATAAAGGATGTATTGATCTCGTGAATTAGCGAATTTTACTATACAAATATTTTTTAATTGGATGTTAAAGTTTACATGGGAATATTACATGACACGCTGATCCTTTAACAAAGCATTGGCGCAAAAAAACGCGAACCTTTTGGACAAATCTGCCACAAATATTTGGACAAATACTGCCTAAACAAAATACAGATTTTGTGCACTTTATTTACTGTACCAATATTTTAAATTGGCCTTTGAACTTAGCTTTATTACATGGCAAAGAAAAAGTGTTACCTTGCCAAAGCACTGACAGAGCCCACTGATCTAATGGCGTTGTTGAGTGCTCCAAATGCAAACTTTGCATGCAACAATCAGGCAGCAATTGACAGCACTCTGATCTAGTGGCATACAGGCATCGTCAGATTGACAGTACTCTAGCCCAATAATGTTGGGGGATCCAGTGGGGGGCGGCAGTCATATTTCAGGGTGACCTTGCCACTCTTTATCACAACCCTGCTAAAAGTGCCAGTACGTGCGCTCATTGGCGCCCCTTCAGCTGGTGGCGCCCTAGGCGACCGCCTAGCTCGCCTATGCCTAGAAACGGCCCTGCTCTGAAGTGAATGGGTGCCGTCAGAATGAGAGTTCAAACAGCTGGTAAAAACATCACAATAATCCACAACATGACTTCAATCCATCAGTTAGCTTCTTGTGAAGTGAAAAGCTGTGTGTTTGAAATAAACAAATCCATCATTAATGTGTTTTAATTTAAAACTGCCGCTTCTGGCCAAAATACGAGTCCATAATACATAACATCTCCCCCAGTAAAAAAAAAAAAAAAAAGTCCACCCCCTGTTGTCCTTTCACATCAAAATCTTCCAAAATATTTGTTTAGAACTGTTTTGGAATGTTTTTGCACACAAATAGTGCTTGTTCCGTGCTTATTTCTCTCCTGATTCAGAAGAGACTTTTTCACTGGAGAAAGCAACGGAGAACTCGTATGTAGCCTCAAAGCAACAGTTTCAAGTCTTAATGATGAATTTGTTCGTTACAAACACACAGCTTTTTGTTTCACAATATGTTTATTAATGGACTAGAGTGTGAATTAATTGTGGACTATTGTGAGTTTTTTATCAGCTCTTTGAACTCATTCTGACGGCACCCATTCACTGCAGAGGATCCACTGGTTAGCAAGTGATGTAATGCTAAATTTCTCCAAATCAGTTTCAATTAAGAAACAAACTCATCTGGATGGCATGAGGGAGAGAATTTTCAGCTAATTTTTAATTTTGGGTGAACTACTGTATAATAGGTTCATTTTTAAACTACTAATATTAAAACATAAAGCTTTAAAGTCTGTCTCAACAGAACATAAGGGTTAAATGTATCAGATGAGAAACACTACTGGAGATGCAAAATGCAAAAGGTTTTCCTGAGTAAAATACAGACTGACATTTTTGAGGTTGAAACAAAGGCTGTGTTCTGGATTTGGCACCGCTCAAGTGGCATGCTTGATTTATCCACCTGACCTAAAAGCACCTGACAATGAGAAGATACATTTCTCAGATGCCTCTGGTTAAAGTGCATGAACGGTGTCATTAGTTTTGAGTCCATTGTTGAGGAAATTGCCTGCTCGGGAAGCATCTGTAAATTAAAGGGCCTTTGCTGATCTCTTCTTAACAGCATCAGACTGGGGTGTCAACTAAGGAAGTTGTAGTTTTGAGGAAAGGTCTTACAGTACATCCAAGATCTACACACTCTTCAAAAAACAACTGCAAAAACAGGGACAATGTACTGTACTAATATGAAGGAATTTTTTTCCCATATTGATTTTACCATATTGATTTTTAAAAATAGTTTTACTTGTATTTTGAATTTTGCACTGAATTGTGTTGTGTTTTAGCATTAACAGAAATGTCTGTAAAATGAATGGATAATGATATTTTTTTAACTGCATCTGATGTGCCAGGGCCAAGTATTGACCTTAGGAACTTTGTATTATCCTATGTAAAGTTGGTAATTTTCACATTATTACTTTGAAGAACCTCAGATATAAAGGTTTGATTTGTTTAACATTTCAGTCACTACAAAATTCTCATACCTTCATTTGTTTTGGTTTTTTTCATATTTTTAACGAATTTACTATTATTTAGAATCTGTATGTGCATATACATAGTAATGTAGGTCTAATTTATTGCATCTTTAATGCCTAGACAGCACTCGACTAACTCGTTTTGACTCGAACAGCATTCTTTATCTTTGCGCTTGTTTGCTGTATACCAACATAGGACCACTGAAAATTATTGCGCTTGATTTTTCTTCTCAAACTTTTGGCAGTTTTTCATTTTGTTTTTGATATAGTCACTATATCACAGCTGAGTAGGATGGGGAAAAAGCTGAAACTATATCTATATCCCATCTTCTTTGTCTCTATCAATGCAACAAAGAACCTTGTTTAATTTTGCTCTACGTTTTTGGATGGAAACCAAGAAAAAAAGTGCTATACGCAGCAGTTTTATTATATTTGTAAAATTTATATTTGTCCATTGAGGATTTTAAAGAATTTCAGAGAGCTTGAAGCTTAGATGTTACTTTTATTCTTAAAAATGTTTTTCCTATGATCTCCTACTGCAGCTGTATTTACCCTCAGCGATCTCCAAATCGATGAGAGGCATTCATCTATTTTTTTAAGACGTGGCTTCAGCACTGTCAAGTTCAGTTTTACATAAAACATGAACTGTCCAATCCTTCTAAAACATTTTAATACCATCCTGTGGATAAGCATCCAAACATCCATCCCTTCATCCAGAACTCACTCTCCTGAACCCAACTCCCTGTGTGAGTGGATTTCACCTATATAAAGGTTCTTTATAAGCATCTTTGGTTCAGTGGAGAACTTTTAACATCCATGGAACCTTAAAAGGCTCTTAATAGTGGACAAAGTTTCTTTAGAAATGTACTTCAAATTAAACAAAAATTTGTTCTTTTAAGAACTTTTCACCAAATGGTTCTATATGGCATCACTGCCCTTTTGAAATCTTTATTCCTCTTTTTTTGAGTTTAGCCACTTTTCTCTAAATAAACACCAGGGTTCGTTAACCCTTTGACACCACCAGAGGGACCAACCACAACAAAGCCAATGAGACACATGTATAATCAATTATGTCTTCAGATAGCTGTTGGAAAACAAAGGAAGACTGTCCAGACTTCCTTTAAAGGGGTGGTTCACTGGTTTTTTTTCTAAGCTTGATTGTGTTTATGGGGTGCTGTCTAACGTGTTAATGCTTCGTTTTTTTTAATGTATGTATTTATGTAAAAATGCATTGTTTTTCACATAATTTACCTTTATTCCACACTGCTCTGTCCCTTCTCTTAAAAACGCGCTGATCATTTCCTGCTTTTATGAAGCCCCGCCCTCAGAAATAGGTGATGGGCTCTGATTGGTTAGCTAGCCCAGTGTGTTGTGATTGGCTAAACCGCCTCTAGTGCACATCTAAACGTCCCACCCCTCACCTCAGCGGCATTTGTGCTCCGGATTTATTGTAAACAATGGCGTAGTTAATCAGTTTGAGCCCGATTGAGATGCAGAGGATATTATTGAAGAGGATTGTGCAGAACCTGTGCAAGCACGGCTTTTAATGGTAGGCCTATGTTTTTTGTTGGTTGTTGTCTCATACTTTTAGATACGCTGTTATTTGTAAATGCAAGTAACTTCTTGTAGTACCTACCAGCCATTTTTGTAGGCATTAAACTGCTTTTTGAAGATGCTGATTTCATTTTCCAGCAGGATTTTGCACCTGTCCACCTGCCCAAATGACCATGGTGTTGGTGTGCTTGACTGGCCAGCATACTCACCAGACCTGAATCCCATAGAGAATCTATGGGGTATTGTCAAGAGGAAAATGAGAAACAAGAGACCAGAAAATGCAGATGAGCTGAAGGCCACTGTCAAAGAGACCTGGGCTTCCATACCACCTCAGCAGTGCCACAAACTGATCACCTCCATGCCACGCCGAGTTGAGGCAGTAATTAAAGCAAAAGCGCCCCTACCAAGTATTGAGTACATGTACAGTAAATGAACATACTTTCAAGAAGGCCAACAATTTACTAAAAATGTTTTTTTTATTGGTCTTATGAAGTATTCTAATTTGTTGAGATAGTGAATTGGTGGGTTTTTGTTAAATGTGAGCCAAAATCATCACAATTAAAAGAACCAAAGACTTAAACTACTTCAGTCTGTGCGCATTCAATTTATTTTTATACATAAGTTTCACAATTTGAGTTGAATTACTGAAATAAATGAACTTTTCCAAGACATTCTAATTTATTGAGATGCACCTGTATATCTCCGTTTGCAGAAGAACTTTCAGCTTCGTACAGCAACATTACACACTAACTAATGTTAAAAAAGTGAAATTGCAATCAACCGCCCCTTGAAAACCATCAATCCCCCTCACTATAGTGGAGAGAACCACAATGAGGCGGACTCATCTCAAATAATAGGGTTACTTGTAAACCCCCAGTAGATGGGGGCAGGGGGCAAAAACACATTTTATTTATCTTGTTTTTCGGCCAGGCACAATAAAGGTTTTCACAGCAATGCCATAGAAGATTATTTTAAGAGCCTTTTAAATGGAAAGTTCTCAAAAGTACTTTTTTTTGTCTGAAGAACATACACTAAGAATAAAGGTTCTGTATTGGCATTGATGGTTGCATGAATAACCTTTAACATTCACTACACATAAGGACCTTTACAGTGGAAAAAGTTTCTTTAGATTTTTTAAATGATCTTCACACACTAAGAAAAAATGGTTCTTTTAAAAATTATTCACTAGAAGGTTCATTGGGGAGCCAAAAATGGTTCTTCTGTGGCATCGCTGTGGGACCCCACTTTTGTAAACTTTATTTTTAAAAGTATATAATATAAAAGAAACTTTTTTGTGCATTGGAACAGTTCCATGGATGTTAAAAGTTCTTCATAGAACCATAGATGCAAATAAAAACCTTAATTTTTTAGAGTGCAGAGCTGGAGAGATCAGAAAAAAGCAGAAGGACAGATAGTGAATTCACTTCTGTTTGCACTGTCAGCTCAGTGTGAACGCAATATACCATGTCAATAGACACTACCACATCTACTAAAGGTGCGTCCAACTTAACAGCACCTATTATTTACCTCAGATTACTCACACTTTGCTGTGATGGCCCTTTTGTATGCTTAACTGTAATACCAAGAGGTGTAAAGTTAAGGGCCTCCTTGCTGTAAATTCTCTGCTACTGAACATTCAAAGCACATTTATGGCAGGGTGTATCAAAGTAAGCAAACAGGAAAATCTCTAGAGATGCTTTTCAAATGAGCTTTTTTCCTTTTTACGCCATTACTTGATGTTTTGGCTGTAAACATAGGTATGTCTCCTCTCTCTCGCTCATCTGCACACCTGCAAAAATCAAAGTCAGCATCTGCAAGGGGTCATTAGGGAGGAGATCTTTAGGCTTCCCATCACTGGAATAAGCTGTGGCTGAATCACATAATCACTGACACCCAGCCACATTGATCCATTTAAGAGAGTGACTGTCTAATGATACAAATCATGCCATTGTATACGCACACTCCCACAGCATTCCCAAAGTCATAAACATTTAAACATATCAAGGGCATTTCCAATATCAATCACTAGCTCATAATGTAACCCGAGCCTGTAATGTTTAGGAGTAAATGGAATACAAATGTGTCTTTTGACATACAACACTTGAACTCCATTTGACAAGGTGTCTGGTAACACTTATTGTTTCACCCTACCATGAATAATAGTTCTTTTTTTATTCCTCCAAAAATAGTTAAATCGAGTCCAAATGAATGAATTGAAACAGCATTGGGATCTTGCCAGGAGGGAAATGCATGTTTTTGTGATTTGAAGATTTGAAGAGGTCTGATGTGAGATCTGCTGTGTCCTGCAAATGATTCATGTATCACAAAGCACATTATCTGAATTCATAACTTCTCCAGCTGGTTCTCCTCCACAAGTGATTATGGTGTGTTCGTACAAGACCTGAAATGACACTAAAGCAAATATTAAACATATGGGAATATGATTTATGCAGTTACACTGCTGCTCAAAAGTTTAGGGTCAGTATAAGAGTAACTTTTTGAACGAAATAATTGCTTTTATTCAGCAAGAATTCATTAAACTGATCAAAAGTGACAGTAAATATGTTTACTTTGATACAAAATCTATTTCAAATAAATGTTGTTCTTTTGAACTCTCTATTCATCAGAATCCAAATAAATAAATAAATAAAATGGTTTAGGTTTACAAAAAAAAATTATGCAGAACAACTGTTTTCAACACTGACATAACAAATGTTTCTTGAGCACCAAATCAGCATATTAGAATAATTTCTGAAGGATCATGACACTGAAGACTGGAGTAATGGATTCTGAAAATGTATCTTTACCATCACAGGAATTAATTACATTTTAAAATATATTCAAATAGAAAACAGTTATTTTAAAGGGTAATAATATTTTGCAATATTACTGTTTTTACAATTGTTTTAATCAAATAATTGAAATCTTCTTCAAAATTCTTAAAAAAAATAAATACAGACCCCCAAACTTTTAAACGGTAGCATATGATTCAGATTTACAGTTTACATTTGGCTGAAAAAAAAGCTGTAATATACTGTTTGACAGGTTCCATTGTGACAACTTACCCTATATAATGTGAAGCCCCTTAAGGCATGCTGAGATAAAGTGCATAAATTCTCTCTGCTTAGTCTATGTACATTAAATGTAGATTTCCTCGGGTGAAATCTGTAGAGAGTTTGAGCTTATTTAAGTATTTATCCCTTAGACAAGGTTCAAAGCAGAAAGATAGCCTGGCTCAGTGACTCGTTGTAGTTTTGCTGCTAAATTAGTATTTTATCTCCAAAAAAAGAAAAAAAAACACCCACAGCATTGTGAAATTTGATTACAGAGTAGAATGAAGTTGTGTCTGCAGTTATAGGTGGGTTAAACTGGTGCTACTGATTGAGACAAGTTCTTTGTTTCAGTGCCAAATGTTTAAAGCATTTATATATTTTAGGAGTGCAGCTCTTTAAGATTCAGTGGTTTGCATCAGGTGGGTATCACTAATGACGCTTGCAGAGAGAAAGTTAACAGTGGTAAAAGATCATACAACCACAAGCCTCCCTTTTCTTCCTCTGTACCCCTTGGGACTTCTCAATAATAAGGAATCCTGTGAAGAAATTACAATGCTGGAACCTTCACATCCCACCAGGATCATGAACCTTGATGGAAAGAATGCCATTCAGAAGCCTCTAATGAACAACAAAAGACTCTCCTAGTGAATGCATAAGTGTGTGTATTAGTTCATATTTGTTTTGCATGTCAGGAGATAATAATCTAGTGCTCTTATCACACAAGATTTCGCTTTATATGCATTCAACTTAAAGAGCCTTTAAGGTATGTATTTGATCATTATGTGTGTGCCATTCTTTACCAGTTGAACTACAGGGGTCCATATAGGCTCCATAACAGCATGCAGCCGTTAATTGTGTGTTTATATGTGAAAACTATGTTGATTAAGAACAATAAAGCTAATATTTCTAAGATCACGAGGACAAGGAGGTTCAAAACAAGCTTCTTTTGTGCTGTTGTCAGCCTCTTTCTTGGGTGCGGGGCCCCCTCAGTCTGATAAAATGCAAGCCAGACTCCTCAAACACTCCACCATGGAAGCAGCTTCAACCAGACCCCTGAGGCTCTATTAAACGTCACTCAGTGGACACATGAAAGAAAGCCCCATGGAAATGAATCATAGCCTCTACCCCTCTTCACCCTGATCCCTCCATCCCATGCGCCCGTGACCACAAGAAAGAGTGTGGTGGAGAAGGAGTGGAGGTTATAAAACACAGACTTTGTGCAGCTTGTTATTTAGCAGTGATGCAAAGTGATTGCAAGATGCAAATGTTGGCACAATAATATCACTGCGTGATACAAATTGTGAATACATCAGTCTTTGTATTTGGATCAACTTTTTGTTTCAAATGCATAAAATAAGCCTCTTAAAAGCTTTATCTAGAAAGACATTATGCAAGTATAACCTGACTGCTGACAATAGTCGCTATTTTGCAATTAACTACCACGAAACGAATAAAAAATGCAGTCCACAACAACATACTAAACATTTGTACTAGCAACAATTCAGCATTACAGTAATATTAATACTGAACTCATATGAGGTCATTTTCACTGTAACCGATAACTGTGATTCAATATTCACCAGATGTGTTTGTATAAAATGAGAGAGCGTTGTAATACTGCTAGGATGATGAAGAACATCAAACAGCTGAATGTTGCGTTCATCAGAATTAAGTATTCCAGCGTGTCAAACTGATTTATCTAAAGGTTGCAAATACACTAGATTCTGCACTGATTTTTGCCCTGATTTACAGTCTTGAGGAGTCGACACTTGTTGCTGAATGTCAGAGCCAGTCTACAAATTTGAGTTGACAAATTTGACAGAAAATCCCGTAAATGGGCACAGACTATAATATGAAGGATTTTTCACCACACCATTTTTAACTAAAAACAAAAACACTATTCATTTACATGACAAGGGTGTTTTGGGGGCCTGAAAACGCAAATTTTTGAAAACGGGTTTCAAAGTGCAAGTTTTTGAAAACAATACCATTATCTTCTCAGTGTAAACTACAAAAAACGCGAATGTGTGAAAACGGTGACGTCATGTGCATACATATTACATATTCGCATAGTGTTTCTTGATTAAATGACATTGCCAACTACTGGCCTGGCATGCATAATACAGCGCTTTAAGTCATTTTCACATATCTGTGTGAATGGGGATCATTTTGACAACGTTTGTCATTTGTACGTTTTTCATTTGCCAAGCGTCTCTTAGAAATGAGGTGTGTGTTACTGAGTGAGTTTGTTGTTTTCAGAACGACTTGAAAGTTTGATAGTGTGTGACCCTCATTCGTTCAGTGTATGATACCTCCCGTTTTTCCTCTGTAACCATCTAAAAAGTTGGCAAGTGTATGATGCCAATAGTGTTTTAAATTCAGTACAGATTTCGTTAAGCAATGTAAGTTATTTAGTGTAGTATATTTCAGCCATAAGCTTCTATTAGAATATTTCAAAGTATTTAAAGGGGTCATAGGATGCCCATTTTCCACAGGTTGATATGATTCTTTAGGGTCTTAATGAAAAGTCTGTAGTTTAACCATAGTTTGGTTAAACATTTTCAATGGTAGTGTAAAAAACACCTTTTTTACCCAGTCAAAACAGCTCTTTTCAGATCAAGCCGTTTTTGTAGCATTTTCCTTTAAATGTTAATGAGCTCTGCTGACCCCGCCCCTCTCTTCCGAGCTGCTCTCAGAGAGACTGTTTACTTCAGCTGCATTCATCGTGAAACTCGCTAATTAGCACATTATTAGGAAAGGCAATTGGCAAAGATTCATTACAAAACATTATACTAACTTCTTCTGTAGATGAGGCTGAATCATGAAACATTTGTACTAGCAGTTCAAACAACTTGTAAAAGTGCATGTAGCATCCTATGACCCCTTTAAAACTTCTGTCCACACAAATTACATTGCACTATTTACAAAGAATAAATGCTGACACAATCAAAAATCCTTGTGGCCAGGTAATTGCCAGTTCCCTTTGGTTTCTCAGGTCTGGGATCTTTTAATTTGAACTGCTTCTTAGACCTTGTGAATCATTCCGGAATTCACCAGGGATGCCTGTGGAGATCAGATGCACACAACCTCATCACAGACCATATGGACACAGTATTCCTATTGAGCCATAATGGTTCTTTAAATTCAATCTCATATAAGGCCACTAATTTAGAGGTGCAACAGACCACCTATCATGGTGAAATAAGGCAGAACCTTACAAAGCCTAATGCATGCTGAATCACTGCTTGCTCATTGGGAGGTGAATCATGCCAATTTAAGTAAATTTGAGCTCCCCCACACCACGCACTGAGCAGAAAGTATCAGGCCAGCTGTAACCACAGCACATTTTTTGGAAATTATTTGTGCTGTTTTTATCAACATGTTAATGTCCCTGCAAAGCATTTAGTCAAATTACACTTTTCCATTTCAGATTACAATGTCTTCTCAGATAAAAACAAGATAATAGAAGATGCCATGTGTGATTTAAGAAGGTAAAGGGATAGTTCACCTAAAAATTCTACAATTCTGTCATTACTCATCCTTATGTTATTATAAAACCTTTATGACTTTCTTGCCTAGAAGAAAAAAAAAGTTATCTATCAGAATGTCTATACTATGAAAGCAAATGGTGAAGATAGCGCCACCCTTCAGAGAGGAGGAAAAAATTAAAATTAGAGCTCGGGCATTTTGCTGCACAAGAAAAAATGTCATTCAGGTTTGAAATAGCATGAGGTAAATGTCGACTGAATGGTTATTTTTACAAGACACTCTGGAAAAAAAAAATCTAGCTATTAATAGGTTAACTTTTATTTTCCAAAAAGACAAATAGCTAGTATTCTTCCTGTTATTTACAAATGAAAAATGCACCATTTTTTAAAGAAACAATAAAATAATCTAATATAAAATCTCTATAAAATGCAGATGCTGTAATAAAACATAATAGATTTAAAACAGCCTCTGATGTTGTTTTTAAAAAAAAAACAATCTCCTCCCTCTATTTTGTGCAGAACTGAAATTGCCCAATTTTGACAGTTCAAAAGGCTCTGGGTTCACGGCGATGGCTCCAATACCAATATTTTAGTGCCATCTAGTGGGAATGCTTGTGACATAGTGCCTTCAAATATGTTTCTGTTTAGTAAAAATGTTTGGTCACACGTTATTTTAAAGCCCAATTCTTGCTATTAACAAACCATTAACTACGACTTTTCCCTCAATAAACTCCTAATTTGCTGCTTATTAATAGTTAGTAAGTTAGCTGTTAAGTTTAGGTAGCCTATTGGGTAGGATTATGGTCATGCAGGATATGCTTTATAAGTACTAATAAACAGTCAATATGTTAATAATAGGCATGCTAATAAGCAACTTGTTATAGTGAGAATTCGTCCCTTTACTAAAGTGTTACAAAAAGTTTGTTTACTAACATGAAATGCTTTCGGATTTGCAAACAGATGCAAGACAAAAAGACAAATAATTCTACATACCATTAAATCAATCAATCCTCTCACATGTTGAACGTAACGCACCTTATAAGAAAATAGTATTTTCTACAGTTCTACCATGGCGGTTTAGGAAATTTAGCAAACGCTTAAGGGTAAATGGAATGGTTACACATCATATATTTACATAAAAATAACTAATCGCATACGTCAAAAAAAAGAACTTCTTAATCGATGCTCTTTTCTAGAACACTGACGCGCGCATGCGCCACGAATGTATAACCACAAGGTCAAAGGCACGTGCGTCAACCGGCTGTCATTCAGGAGCCTGTCCGTGGATAGAGTGGATCTAACTACCTTCGCGCTTGTTTGCGACCTTATACGAATAATTGGGGATCGGTAGCGGTTACGATCTACTTTTGGAATGGCAAGAGGAAGTCGCAGTCGTCCTTCACCAGCACCAGCAAGGTATCTAGACACTTTCACTTGGCTGATAGTATTGTAACGCACACTGCGTTGGCGAGCTGCAAGCTAACTTTGACTAAATGTAGGGGTAACGTTAGAAGAGCATCATTCAAGAAAAACACCAGACTGCTCATAAAAACATTAGACTGAATGTTTGTTTGCTTGCTTATTCCTTTTGCGTATCCCAAAAACATCCAGAACAGTAGGTAGAAGGTCAAACCAAAAACATGTTATTCTTACTGACCAGGAGTGGAAAACCCTTAATATCTGCTTAGTATTCATTTATTTAAATGTATTTATTGATGCATAATATATGTCATTTGGTAGCCTATGACGCAAACCAGGTTTAAGACTTTATCTTCTTTCCATCTGAAGTTGCCAAAAGCAGCTCAAAGACATTTCTGGTTAATTTCTGATTCTGGTTCATGTAAAATATTCATTCTTTATATCCTATTTTCTATTTATATTCTTTACGAGGCATATGCCAAGATAAGTTAAGGAACTACTTTTATAGGATTTTATAGTGACGTAAGTGGTTTTATACTTGGTTCTTCTAGAACTTATTTCACCTTGTTTTCTTCTCAGTGCTCCTGCCCCATCCTATGCTCCAGCCCCCGCACCACCACCTCCTCCGATGGCAATGGCCCCTGCCATGGCCCAGCCCAAGCAGCCAGGTCTCATGGCCCAGATGGCCACCACAGCTGCCGGAGTGGCAGTCGGCTCGGCCGTAGGGCACGTGATGGGCAGTGCTATCACAGGTGCTTTCAGTGGAGGCAGCAGCAGCAGCTCAGAGGCACCCAAACCAGCACCCACATTTCAGGTGATACCTGAAAAATATTTCTAAAACATATTTCTCGGTGAAAAACATTTTTGACGAATCATCACAACTGTTTTTTTTTTTACAGAGTGTAACACTGCTGCCCACTTTTTCTGCAGCCATTGCCATTTAAAAATTGTAGTGGCCACATATATATATTTTTTTTATCATTAAAAAAAAAGGTTTTCAGGTGCAGTTTTACATAAGTTACAACCCTAGCATGTATGGTGGTGATAAGATTTATTTTTATGTATTTTTTTAATATTCATGAAGAATATGGCACAGACTAATAAGTGTGACTGGTTATATCCATTCATCTTGTATTTATCTGTTTATTAACGGCTTGCAGGAGCCCTCACGACTTCCACCCTCTCAGTCTGGCCCATGTCTCTTTGAGGTGAGGCAGTTTCTGGACTGTGCAACGACTCAGGCTGATCTGAGCTTGTGCGAAGGCTTCAATGAAGCTCTTAAGCAGTGCAAACTCTCACATGGTAAGCCTCCCGTCAACACAGACATTAGACATGATCCTCATCTAGGACTGAACTAACAAGCAATCGGTTATGTGAATCTCACAGACAACACAAAGAAATGACAAACTGAATAGTAATTTTGTTTATTAATAGTGCTTGACATTTTAGAACGTTTTAGAAAAACTACTCAAGAATGAAGTTAGAGATACACATGCATTTATGTACTAAAAAAACCTGTTCTTGGAATGACCTTCTGATATTTTGTCCCTTTAGGTGTAACATCTCTGGTGTGATGGAGAATGTGGAAGATCTAAACACTAAATGTAGTCAAATAAACTGTTGGTTCAGATTCTCGATATTTCCAGCAGTTAATGTGAATTACTTATGTTTATAGCTGTTAAATACACATTAGTACTTTAGAATGTCTGATCATGTAAATGAAGTTGTACAATTAAAGAGCTGCTATTTATCTTTTTTCTTTGTTATTCATGCCATTCATATGTCATAATCCGGCTCTGTTCTGTAGCTTTTAGGCACATTACATATTAAATGTGCATGTGGAACAATGTGTCCATTTTGATAGTCTTGTTTATGATTTACAAGTATCTAATAGAGTTACAAAATAAAAGCCTGATAACTAGTTATATCACACTCTTTCCAAACTGCATTTGCACGGCAGGTCTTGATTGCACAATCTCACTGTGTTTGTCTGAAGACAACCAAAAATATTGGCTGTCTTCATAAGATAATCAAAAATATTGATAGCATTTTTTTACTTTACACAAACAAGAAAGAACAGAAGATTTGATTTAATATGCAGCATAGAAACAATGTTTTCTAAAATTGCAACTATAGTAACATTAATTTTGATAAACAATCATTAACGCGACCTGTTTAAACCTCATTCATATTATTGCTGACAGCTCAAGAGGCGTGAAAGGAATTCAGCACGCTGACCAATCACAGAGCTCGGTGAATCTTTCAACCAATCATAGAAAGCGGTTTATCACAAGGAAGCATCAGAACCCTATCGGGTCATTCTCACACTTGTAGTCCAATAGTCAGCAGCAGTAAGTGTGAAATAATGCCGTTCATAAATGTGGAAACAAATTTACCTGCAAGCAAGTTTCCAGAAGACTTACTGAAAAGACTATGTACTACATTGGCTGCAGCTTTGGGGAAACCAGATGACGTGAGTATTGTAGCATTAGCTATGCAATGGTTCTCTCTCCACGTTAAATGTCTTGACCTTATAGTAATCAGAGATCTTAAAGCTCCGCCGTCATGTAATGCAATGGTTCATGTCTTCAGAGGATGAATCTGGTGGTGAAGACTGACCTGCCGATGATGATCGCAGGGTCTTGCTCCCCGTGTTTGATGATGTCCTTGTCTGCCATTGGAGTGACTGATACGGCGGAGAAAAATAAGGAGCACAGCGCCAAAATCTTCCAGTTTCTGAAAGGAGAGCTTGGGCTTAGCGATGACCGGTAAATTAATAAAAAAGACGGGAAAGCATAGCGTTGAAACACAATGAATATAATGGTTACTTACTTCCCTCAATATTTGACGACTACTAGTTATAGTAGTGCTTAAAATCTAATTATTCTAATCATTTGACTTTTAAATAAAACTTTTTACACATACACATTTAAAAGTTACAGTCATTCTCTCTGAAAGACAGACCAAAATATTGTTGATTGACGTTGCATTAATGGACATGTCTATTTTTGTCCAATAAAATACTTCCTGGAATTATAACGTCCCTCCTCCTTAATTAAAAATCCCTCCTGCCATTATAGCAAATCAGCATTCATTTTTCATAGGGGCATTATCTCAAAATGGTCATTCAGAAAATTGCTAAAATTAAAATGGATAAACAATAAAAAAAAAAGCTCTTGAATAAAACAGCTGTGTAATTCATTCAGGGGTTTTGGGATGATGTGGGTTCCGGGATCAGTAGTCAAACAGTTTGGATCTATGTTTCAGGGTTCAAGAAGAAAAGAACACTCAGGTCTTTTTTCTTTTTTTGCACATAAACATGTAATACATTGTAATTGTGTATACAATTGCTTAGTGTATACTGTAAAAACGGATTCTTCAAAGATTACTGGATTATGTTTTGCACGAAAATACAATTTCAGTCTTTTTACTTCAGTTAATTCAGTGTTACATGATGGTTCTTTGTAATTATTTGTGAAATTTACTATCAATTTCTGAAAATCCTACTCAATTTTTTTTTCAGTGTGTATAGACAATTTTACTGCCAAGCAAGTTTTTAGTCATAAAAGTAATTTATTAGTATACTATTTAGGCGTATGTAGGGGTATCTTCAATATCTTAGTTTTAGAGAAAAAAATAATGCTTTGACAGCAATTCTTCAAATTAAAATATAATCTTGTCACGAATAAAATACCCTCGAGTTCCGACAGAGAGCGCTCATTGCAAGAGATGCATGAAGAAAATAAAATGATTCAAACGTTTATTAGCTAAACACAGTTCTCGTTTTATAGTCGAACTATAGTGCTTACGAAGCTTGAGGTCATTCCGTGACCTTTATTGGGGGTTTTAGGAACACATGGTTTTAGGAGCAGAGTTCAACGGGGTGTGGTGTAAATTAGTTAGGCGATACTTGTGCAGCAGTACACAGTCATTTCATTGCAGTTTTCACTGGGTTGTGTTTTAGTACAGAAGTCAGATACTTGTCAGAAAATGTCTTTGGAAATTTACTTGGATTTGTTTTCGCAGCCATGTCGCTCCGTTTACATCTTTGCCAAGAAAAACAACATCCAGTTCGATTACAAGAAGATTTCGCTTTTTGAAGGTACGGTATCATCGTCTTATCTAAAACTTTTAAATGCAATTACATTGAATTTGCAGCATTCATCACAACTTCTTCATATAGGAAGGAAAAGCTTACAGACTTCTATGAGAAGTTCTACGTTTTATAATGAAATGCAACTGTCTTTTTTATGTAGGCTATATTTCTGTTACGTTGTGGTTAGACTACAGCACGCAATCTTTTATTGATATAGGCAGATGTGGCTGAATTCAGGTATTACAGAATTTAATGCTGTGTCACGCTGTCGTTCCTGCGTCTTTTGAGTTTTTACATTGTGCCATTTGTGTGCATAAAGGATCACTAAAATTATAACGAGTATTTTTCCAAAATGTAAATATGAGATCTGTCCCTCAGGTTATCAATATAGTGAAGAGTATGGGAAAATCAACCTTCTTAGAAAAGCACCAGCAATCAAAGATGGAGACTTTTTCTTGGCTGAAAGGTATGTCTATGGATAGTAAGTTGTTGCTTGTTTTCGATTGATTTCAAAGTAGTGTTAATAGTATTTCCCTTTGACTCCAAGGCCCTCAACTGTCCACAACAATATTCGAAGGAGCCTTAGTTTTTTTTATAAATTTTTTTTTTAAGTAACTAAAATAATTATGAAATTTTTGTTGCTGTTTATTTAAAAATTAATAATATTTATTTTTAATTATATCGTATTTTACTGTTTTTTAAAAGTAGTTTTTTGTGTTTAAATCATTTGAAGTCATCTTGAAGCCCCGTGGTTGAAACCACTGCTCTAGATAAATATGAATGTAAGAGTCCAGTTTCAGAGAAACCTGTTGTTTTGTGCCTCTTGTGAAACTGTTCACTGTGTAAATGAACTGTTATTTCCTGTAGTGTTGCGATTATGCTCTACCTGGCTGAGAAGTTCCACACTCCGGACCACTGGTACCCAGCTGACTTGCAGAAGCGTGCTAGAGTAAATGAATATCTATCATGGCAACACTCTGCCATACGTATACATGGATCCAAGATGCTCTGGTTCAAGGTGAGTGACGTTTATAAATTCTCATTCAAAGTTACTGTGGTGAACAGAACAGCATTTAGATTTCAGCAACTCCCAAGCTGATGGTTCAGTCCTGTTGCTTTGTGACCTTGGGACTGAAGCCTGCCTAGTCTTTAGAATTGCTACACAGTTAACTGCGCACTTTTTTAGTGTAATTATTTATAAATGGAATTAAGTACTTTTCTTGTATTGCTGTAGCTCTTGATTCCAAAAGCTTTAGGAGTTGAGATTCCCAAGGAAAAGATGGACAATGCAGTAGAGGATCTTAATGCATCACTGAACCTTTTTGAGGAGAAGTTTCTGCAAGACAGACCATTCGTTGTTGGTGATCAGATCTCATTGGCCGACCTGGTTGCTATTGTGGAAATCATGCAGGTATATATGCAGATTATTCAGTTTCAGATAAAGCAATATTATAACCTGAGAATTTAAGGCAGATAATATCTGACACTCGATTTATACTTGATAAGGCCTTTTTGTTTCAGCCTGTAGGTGCTGGTATGGATGTGTTTGAGAATAGACCCAAGCTCAAGGCATGGAAGGACAGAGTCAGAGCAGAAATTGGGGCTGAGCTGTTTGATGAGGCCCACCAGGCAATCCTCTATGCCCAGGAGGCAGTGAAAACCATGGACCCCAAAAAGATGGAACACTTTAAACCCAAAATTTTGAGATATTTCCTCTCATAAACAAACTGGTAGACATTGTTGGTTAAAACAGACATTTATTCATGAAAAAAAAATGACTTTATAATTTTCTAAATACACTTTCCATTTTGTGTAATCACTAAGAATGAAATCAGGTTAAGTTGAATAAGTTGACATATAGCTTTTGTCATATTTCAGTGAATGAATGCAATAATCAACCTTTCTGTGTTAACTCGACCTCATAAAAAGAAGCAAACTTGGAACGTTTCCAGCTGTGTTCGCTCTCAAATTCTGAATTGCTGCATTCACTGTGACCTTATCATTTGAAAAACTAGGCAATAACACAGACACTCAATACAGCATTGTTTCAGAAAATCACTTGACACCCATGGGAAGGAGCTGGGAGGAATGTTTCCTCCCTCTGTGTTTATGGAATGTAATCAGATATTATATGATTTCCTGCAGAATACTCCGCATGATAAGGAATAGCATTTTGTTAATTTCTTGTAGAGAAAAGGGGTCCATTCAGTCAGCAGCATTTCCATTAAATCTCTCTAATATTGTCAATAAATGTATCTTTTGTTATCAGTCTCAGTGGTGTATTTACCCTCTTCTCTACAAGTTAATTATTCTGGGTTTTTTCCCGCTTAGTTTCTCTTATTTATTTGTATTTTATTTTTCCATGTTTACATAGTACTGCATTAAAATTAACTCTTGTTGGGCTTTGTGGTTTTCTATTAAGAGGAACAGATAGTAAAAACTGGAACAATAACTAAACAATTACTCAATTTCTCATACAAAGCCATCATATGGTTAATCCTTATTTGGATGTCAACAATTGCTTTAAATCTGTTCTTGAGTTGTACATGATCTCCAATCTCAGAAAGTGAGATGACAATTTAGTGGGAAGTGTGTAAGTACCTCTCTGTGGCATCGTGGAAAGTCACAATATCAACAAAAGATTGTGCTTTCAGCGCACCCTGTCTCTGCCAAGTCTCTGCCAATTTCTTTCTGAAATGCATCACTAAAATGAACCAAAACTCAGTGAATCCTTCACACACAGACATGAGAAACATATTTATGGAAAGCTTGAAGTGTCTACTTTTAAATGAAGTAAGTCTTACCTAAAACAAATATTCTCTGATGAAGTAATCCGTATGACAGGTTTATACTAAGAATGTTTTAGAAATGGATTAAATCTTTTAGTCAAGTTGCTGTTTTCATACCTTTGTAATAATTTTCAGTCAATATTAAATTACTGAAAGAACTACAATTTTCACTTTGAAGTGTTTTATTTTTAGATTTGATATGTTTTCAACGTAACTTGAAAGTAAAGTAATTAGTAATCTGATTACTTTTTACATTCAGTAATGTAATCAAATTACAGTTTTCAAGTAATAAGTCATTTGTAATCAATTACTTTTTTTGAGTAACTTACCCAACACTGTTGGAGCATTGGGATTGCTAGGGCTTAATGAACTAATTTTTGTGAAAATCTCAAATTTGAATAAAATATAATTGTTTTAATTTATAAATTTTTTTGGCGTGTAGCTCAAAATTAGCCCGTGCGCATTCCACCTAATTTTGCCAGCACGGGTCACGTATGTGTGTTGGAGCAGGATTGGAACAAAACTCTGCAGGGCTCCGGCCCTCCAGGAATTGAGTTTGACACCCCATGGGCTAGACGATTTAAATGCACACTAACCTCACTGGTGCCACCACCTTCATGGGTTATGAAGAGGATATGGCTGCACCTGCATGCTCATACCTTGTATTGTGTACGCTGTTTACTCAAGGGCTGTGTGCAACCTTTTGGCATTAATATACACAGATTTGAACAATGTCTTTTGGGCAATCAGTGTTGGGTGTAACAAGTTTGCTTTAATGATCTTAAACCAGTGGTTTTCAAACTTTATAGGTTCAGAGTCATTCTGACTTGTCATAGTTCAAGGGCCCTCTCTAATACGGGCTATGATTTTTCCTCTTATGCTGAAAGTATGTTTTCATACTTGTTTAATCACTGAAACTAGGACTGTCAAATAATTTAACTTGATTAATTACAAGTCATTTCAAATAGAAATAGAAATGACTTTACAAATCAGGAAACTAACTTGTATTCAAAACTGGTCACACTGGTCAACTAGCATTTAACATTTCAAAGGAAACTTAACATGAGTAAATATCAGGTTGTTTGGAAAAGTACAGAAACCACAAAATTTGCCTATACAAATATGCTAACAGTTGCACGCTGCATTAAATAATGTCAAGTGAGAACTCAGTGGTGCTGTTTCTCCTGATTTTTAAATGTGATTTAGCAGTTTACACTGTCTTTAAGGAAATTAAAATTTTTCATGCCTCTGGCATTATTCAGTTATGAGGAAGCATATCTTTTTTTAGGTATTACTTGAAATCACATGCTTTTAAATGTTTCAGGAGGATGGATAACTCTTTGTGCTGACCAATATGATCTTCACCCCAAATCAAACACAGTCCAAATGTGCTGAGGTGAGTCATTATGGGAGGCATAGTGCTCTTTTGTCACTTAATAAAAATTATGTGATTAAAACAAACATTACTCGCTGAAATCAAATACCAAATAGTTAACTGATTTTAATGTAATTGTAAAATGTAATTATTTTAAACAATAGAGAAAAAAAGCTGAACCAACAAGTAGCAGAATTAGAGAATACTGCTTGAAATTTTCTGTGTCAGTATCTTGTATCATGTATCTTAATCTTGTTTTAACTTGAGTAACTTAGAATCCGACCCCAGCATCCATATGCACTTCTCACAGGGACTGCAAAAGGGGCTTCAATGATGCTCGTGGAAATGGTATGTCTCAGTATATACATTAAATGCAAGATGACACTAACTGTGACTTGTCATCTTTGCAATCCCATCTATTTGTCTGTTTTTATTCACAATTTGTACTGTCCCAACTTTTTTGGAATCGGGTTTGTACATAAAACATTTTATTTTTACAGGTGTTCGGACAGGCAGATGTGTCAATTTACAATGACACGGTGAAGACTTGTGAAGTGCTGTCCTGGTGTCCTTTTGAGAAGATTGTTGAACCTCCAGAGTAAAATCCTAAACGTTGTCTCAAAATGTGTAGTGTATTTATTTATTTATTTTTTCCTTCTTGACATCTCAGTCCACCACTTCTGGCAGATGCTGAAAACTTCACTGTGCTCATAAAGAATAACATTCGTTATCCCAAATTTCATTTCAACAAGTAAGCTTTTTAAATGCATTGTTTTTGTTTTTACTTAGATGGCTGGGAAAAAAGTCAGTGGATTGTCTGTTGATGTTTTAAATGAATGAAACATGCTCCTTATGTCCTTACAGAAAGAATATCCTTATAAATAGCTCCTACTTGACACCGTGTGTGTTCAGCCGCAAGACAGACCCTGACTGCCCAATCTTCAGATTCAAAGATATTGTTGAAAAAGCCGAAGAGGATTTTCAGACTATGGCAGTCCATGTCAGAGACTTAATTTATGTTTATCTGACATTGCTGAATTAAAATGGTCTTAATACTGACATTAGTAAATGTTTTAATAGCATTTTGTGCACTTTTTCCCCCCCTTCTTCTTAGGGGGGAGTGATGGGAGTGCAGATCTGGTGGGATTGTAACCTTGACATGCCACAGAGCTGGTGTGTGCCTCGTTACACTTTCCGCAGACTGGACAACAAAGACCCTGAAAATAACGTGGGCCCCGGGTACAACTTCAGGTAGGAGGTGTTTGCAGTTAGTAAAAGCGGTTCCTGAAAGGAAGTGAGGTTGTATTAAATGAGTGTCCTTTGATTACATCTCTACAGATTTGCTAAATATTACAAGGACATTGATGGCACAGAGACCAGGACACTTATCAAGGTTTATGGTATTCGCTTTGATGTCTTGGTATTTGGCCAGGTGAGAGACTTTAACCTTTGTAATGTTATATATTATGCAGGATCGCATCAATGTAGGTGTTTAACACATACTTAACACTTTTGTTTCTAATACAGGCAGGAAAATTCAATATCATACCAACACTTCTGAATATAGGTGCAGGCTTGGCACTTTTAGGCCTGGTACGTATGTCTTTTACTCATTGGAATACAATAATTTCAAAAATTAGAGCTGACTTTTCGGTGCATATTTCAGTGTCATTTTAAACAAGGCTGCATATTAGAATGATTTTTGAAGAGTCATGTGACACTGAAGACTGGAGTAACGACTGCTGAAAATTCAGCTTTGCCATCAAGAAGATACTACATTGTAAAATATATTCAAATAAAAAATATTAATTTTAAATTCTAATAATATTTCACAATATAATGTAGAATAAATGCAGCTTTGGTGAGTATAACAGACTTGTGGCCAGGTGAATGTTATCTGTGATTGGATTGTCCTGACATTTATGAAAAGAAAGCAACATTACAAAGAGCAGAAGTATACATATGTTGATGACCTTGGACTTGTGAGTATTTATGCCCTCATTGAACATACAAATGCTTGCTACACTTCTTAATAAACCTTTTTGTTATTTTAACATCATCTTAGTTAACTTTCTGTAATTGCTGAAGTTGTCTTGTTATTAAGAAACTAACATGAGATTTCTTTCAATTAGCTATCCAGTGAAGAAACAGAAGATCTTCAGGCTACTGATTCTACACGAATTCTAGGCAAATTCATAATGAAGTTAATGTATTTCTCAGGTTTACAAATGCTGTTCCAAATGAATAGTCAGAGTAATTCAGTAAATAAAAAAATATATTTGGATAAAATTATCATTGTGATTTATTTACTCACTAGCTTTTTAAGGAAACATAAATGTCTCTGAAGAGGGAAAAAGAAAAAAAATGCAAATACTAATGTTTTAGATCCATTGACTGTTGAGTTGTTGAAGGGGCAAATAAAAAGTCTATCATTTATATTATACTATTTTATATTACGTCGTTTGTTCACCTTCTAAAGCAGAGGTGCCCAAACTCGGTCCTGGAGGGCCGATGTCCTGCAGAGTTTAGCTCCAACCTGCCTCAACACACCTGCCTGGAGGTTTCTAGTATGCCTAGTAAGAGCTAGTAAGATTAGCTGGTTCAGGTGTGTCTTGAGGGTTGGGGTTGGATCTAAACTCAGCTGGACACCGGCCCTCCAGGACCGAGTTTGGGCACCCCTGTAAAGTTTACCGAGGGCCACTAGTGGGAGTCGAGAAGCACTGCGGTAACACTTGCATCCAGTAGGGGTCAGTAGAGAAACACATACCTCACGATTCCTAGTTCAGGAGGAAGAGACCCTTTTTCTCCCGTTAGTTAGTGCATGATGGCGGCCACGTTGAGAGGGAGTCTCGTAACATTGGCCAAGGTGAGTATTGAAAAACGATACTGTCCGTTTATAATGAAATATTCCTCATTTGTTTGTCTGAGTCACACGGAAAATACAAAAATTAACTAGGAGACGAACAGCGTTATTTAGATGTATAAGACAAGTCTGGACTGGAACACATTGGGTGTAACATTTGATACATAGTAAAAACATGAAAAATCAGATGACAGCTCACAGGAGAGGTCCCTTAGGACTTACAGAATTATATTTTTTTATTTAGTGGCGGAAACGGGCTTCCATACTTAGAAATTGTCTGGATGTAGAGACTTAAATAATTTACCTGGACCTCCATTACATCCATTTACACAGCGGTGGTACTATGGTAAACTGATGTTATATGGTAATATGTTTATTTATATTCTGTTTTTATGTTTTAATGGCATGAAGAAGCTTTTATGTATACTATACAAACTAATGAAAGAGAGAAAATTCAAATGAAATAGTAAGATTGCTGGTATCATACATTACATTATAGGCTTAAACAGATAGAAAAAAATACTACCTATCAGATTGTGCTACCAGCATCTTATTCATGTGGTTTGAGGCTTTTTTTTAATGTCTATACTATACCTACCCTTACCCTAAACTTACCCTTAAAACAACGTAAATATTTTTTTGTTAGCACAATCTGATAGGTAGCATGTTTCGTGGGTACACCGGAATAATAACATGTATGCAAAATTGCTAGAATTATTCAACGCTTATTCAAAATTCTATTAAAATAGATAGAAATAATCTATTGTCAGTGCTGTCAATAATTTTGTGAATTGATGCAAGGGGGTTGTTTTCTCTTTATTAGTAAACTTAAAATATTCCTGGCCAACATACAGTATATTGAATTATCACCATCTGTGAAGTGCAATTTCAAACCGTACAGCTGGTTCACAAACCTATTTCTGACTTATTATAGTCCTTAAACGGTCATGTCTGTTAAATGTGTCAAATGTGTCTGTGACACTCCAGAAATAAGAGTTTGTTGATCATCTCTATCATGTCCACCCATAATAGTACTTGACCTGTGACATTTTTGACCCCTCAGGGTCTGAGTGGTGCCCGGTTGCAGCCGTTGTATGCTCGCTCTTTGAGTTTGACCTCCAGTCAGAATGTTTCGGAGACTCCCCCGGCGCGGGCTGACAGCACCTTTAAGGTCACCATGGTCCCTGGAGATGGAGTTGGACCTGAGCTGATGACTGCTGTCAAAGAGGTTTTCAAGGTACTGATGCACTTTCTCAGTCATGTTTTTTTCAGACACAAGTAAACTTTAACACTGAATATGATATAATAGGCTTTAGGGTTAAACATCTAACCATTAGTGGCCTTCTCATCCTTCATCCTGTGTTCCAGCTTAGCCCTCTTTCATGCCTTATACTTGCATCTCACTTGTTCCTACTGCCTTTTTCGCCTCATCCTCTAGGCAGCTGATGTTCCTGTGGAGTTTGAGGAGTTTCATTTGAGTGAGGTGCAGAACATGGCCAGTGAGGAGAAACTGGAAGATGTGTTGTCCTCCATGAAGAACAACAGAGTCGCCATCAAGGGTAACATTTTAACTGCTGATCATGTCGTAATATTTTGGCTGTCAATTTAAAATGTTAAATTAGTGCAAGCTTATTTATATTTTGATGTACTGTACTGACAAATGCTAATTTGGCATTTAAAAGAAATGTTGATTCAGTTCTTTCTGTGCTTAGGAAAGATTCACACTCCTATGGAGTACAAGGGTGAACTGGCATCATATGAGATGAGACTGAGGTACTTCTTTAAAGGGGTGGTTCATTGCGATTTCACTTTTTTTAACGTTAGTTAGTTTGTGTGTAATGTTGCTGATTTGTGCATAAACAATATCTGCAAAGTTACGAAGCTGAAAGTTCAATGCAAACGGAGATATCCATTTATTAAAATTCTGGCAGTTTAATGCCTACAAAAACAACAAGTTACTTCCCGGGTTCATGACGTAACAAACCCAGATAAACCCCGCCCTCGGGAAAAGGCAACAAAGGGGGCGAGGCCATGCTGCACTGCTTTAGAGAAGAGGAAGAGAAAACTAGAGCTGCACGTAAAAATCTATTCATATATGAATCGCGATTCTGTCTTCTAACGATTCTTATGGATTCACAAGTTTCAAAATCAATGTTCTAAAGCAGCGGTTCTTAATACTGTTCCTCGCGTCCCCCTGCTCTGCACACGCTCTGTATTTCTCTCTCTCTCTCTCTCTCTCTCTCCCTGCGTCTCAATGTTCATACTATCTATCCTAAATAGTATGTGAGATTAGAATAAGTGTGTCCCAAAGCATAGTATGTTGAAAAGAGTATGCCAAAAGTCCCCGAATGGTCTACTATTTCAGGTCGATTTTTGAAGTGTGCATCCGTGCACACTCTTAAAGGGTTAGTTCACCCAGAAATGAAAATTAGTCCATAAATTACTCACCCTCTTAGTCATCCTAGGTGTATATGACTTTCTTCCTATTATTAATATACGACTAATATTAACTTTATTTGCCCCACAGGGGAAACTGTTACTAATGATGGAAATAAACTGAAATATTGTTATCAACTCATCCATACGTATTCATTTTAATAATCTTTATAATAATTCATAGGATTTTACATGTGGCTTGAGAAAATCATGCCTATTATTTTGGTTTGTGAGATCGGAGATCGCACTGCACACGTGTACAAACATTCAGGAGGACACAAACTTCTTGAGAATGCTGCCCCGTGACTTTTATTAATAAAATGGATTAAATAGCTTACTGGAGAGACGCACAGACGCAGGTAGGCTAATTCACACAGGCAACTGTCACCTCTCTCTCTCGAATAATAATTAATTCAAGTAACTCAATTTTATAATTAATTCAAATAAATGTGATCTTACAGCACTATTTCTGATCTAAAGCGGGCAGAAGTAGTGAATCGATGTGTTTTTGTAAGAAAAATATCCATATTCAAAACGTAATAATCACTTCAATGTAGCTTGCTCCAACAGTCCTACACGGAACAGCTCCGGGCTGATTCAGCAGAGAGACTTTTTTTTGGGCGCTTTTTATTTAACTTCTTTTGGACTGATGCATGCAACACCCGCTGAGTGCCATGAAACACCTTGGAAGATCAAAGACATTTTTTTATGTAACTCTGACTGGATTCGTCTGAAAGACTTGAGGGTGAGTAATTTATGGGCTAATTTTCATTTTTGGGTGAACTAACCCTTTAATGGCTAATATTGCGCACAATCCATTGCGCTTTGGTGAAGGATTCTGTCCAGAACTACAAACACGAATAAAACGTGTTAAACTACAAACATGGTGGATGTGCGCGACCGGCGGTAGGTAGAGAGGCTTAGAAAAAGGGGTTTGAGTTACTAATATTCAACATTTAACCTGGTAAAAAATATTTATTTAATGTTATCTGTGTTATATTTCATCTGCAACAGCAAAGTAAACTTTTATAAACATCCGTTTGGTCGTTAACTTTTAAATGCATGATTATGCATAAAATATAAGCAGAGTTCTCGGCATGAAAGACCCGCGACTGGCAGATCAGTGTGCTACTTCTTTTCTCTCCAATATGGTAGAAAGTTGAATGAAATGCAATGTGGAGGATGTTAAGTGTGACAAGATGATTGACAGGCCAGTTTACAGTGACAGGGTGCGTGTATCTATGCCACAGAGCGTCCGTTAAGATGCAGTTGTATGACATGATAGTATGTCCCAAAGCTTGCCTACTCTTCTACTACATACTCAAAAGTGTGTACTTTTTCTTCACCAAAGAGTACATACTTTAAGGGTGTAGTATAAGTAGGCACATTGAGACAAAGCATCTCTCTCATTCAGCTCAGCTCCGCTCCAACAATGAACTGTTACAATTATACACTTATTTTCACATAGCTATGAGAAGCATTAAACATGGACGCGCGTGCAGTTGCCGTACTGTATTAAAGCTTTAATCAGGATAAAACCCTATAATCTAACATAAGCAGTAGCATTTACAAATAACAGCGTATCTAAAAGTATGAGACCACAACAAACAAAAAACATAGGCCTACCATTAAAAACCGTGCTTGCACAGGTTCTGCACGATCCTCTTCAATTTCGTCTGCTTCTCAAACTGATAAGCGATATTAACGACATCATTGTTTACAACACAACTGGAGCACATGCCGCTGAGGGGAGGGGCGGGATGTTTAGACGCGCACTAGAGACGGTTGAGCCAATCACAACACACTGGGCTAACTAACCAATCAGAGCCCATCGCCTATTTCTGAGGTTGGGGCTTCATAAAAGAAGGAAATGATCAGCACGTTTCTCAGAGAAGGGACAGAGTGGTGTGGAATAAAGGTAAATTATGTGGGGAAAAAATAATGTTTCTTTTTTTTTTAAACGAAGCATTAACATGTTAGACTGCACCCCATAAACACAATCAAGCCTAGAAAAAAAACAAGTGAACCACCCCTTTAACATATGTCCGTTGCTGCCTTGTACTGCTCATGGTACTGATAGTTTTTGATTGATTGGTTGCTTGATTGATTATTTCTTGTTTTATGATGTACAGGAGAAAGCTGGACCTGTTTGCCAATGTGGTTCATGTGAACAGCCTGCCTGGATATAGCACCCGCCACAATAACCTGGATCTGGTCATCATACGGGAGCAGACAGAGGGAGAATACAGCTCTCTGGAGCATGAGGTATTTGTTGTGCTTAAAAAATTTATTTCTGTGTGAGGTACATACGTTTAAGGTTTTGATCATCTTTCCCTCCCATGGGCTGTTGACCAGATATTTGAGACATTGAGTTGAACTCGTGAACCAGTGTTAATTTCTTGAATGAAACTTTATTTTGAGCTAATTGTTCTCAATGAATTGGTTGATCCGATTCACATATTGGGCTGAAAGATCCAACAGATCTGGAAGGAAACATTGTCAGTTATTTAAATTTAGGTCTATTTCACACGCAAAGCTTACATATTGCTTTGAAATATAACATGCATCACATGAGCTTTTATGATGCTTTGTGTCTTTTTTGTTTTTATGCTGAGGGATGTGGTTACTATCAACTATCGTGATATGAAATAAAAAAAAAGAAAAAAATCTGATATTTTCCTTTTGTGTTTTACTAGAAATAGTGCAGGGGTTTGGAAAAATGTAAGGGTGATATGATGACACATTTCACCCAAGAAGTTAAAATGATTGCTTTAACACAAACATCTTATTTAGCATGATTCATCAAACATGTAAAGACAATCTAAACTCTTTTCTACCACTTTTGCTTTAACATAAATGATAGTTTATTGTCCCTTTCTAAAACAGAATCTGCAAAAGTAACTTTTGAAGCATATTATTTTCTGATACAATATAAGGGTTGATTCTGTTTTTTTGTTTTGTTTTTTTTCTTCTTCTAACATGTTGGTGTTCTATCTTTCACTTGGCTGTTATAAGTTGTACTGAGTAAATACAGCTGGTTAAAACAAAAACTGTGTCCGTCTTCATTTCAGGCTGCAAAGCAACAAAATGTGATTTATTTTAAAGGGGGTGATTCTTTTCTATACCCACTGTAAACGTCGACTTAAAAAAAAATTCTGAAGTCATTTAGATCGTCCCCTACATTACCAGGCAAAAGTTTTTTTTTTTAAAGACGTCTCTTATGTTCACCAAGGCTTGAATGAAATGCAATGTGGAGGATGTTAAGTGTGACAAGATGATTGACAGGCCAGTTTACAGTGACAGGGTGCGTGTATCTATGCCACAGAGCGTCCGTTAAGATGCAGTTGTATGACATGATAGTATGTCCCAAAGCTTGCCTACTCTTCTACTACATACTCAAAAGTGTGTACTTTTTCTTCACCAAAGAGTACATACTTTAAGGGTGTAGTATAAGTAGGCACATTGAGACAAAGCATCTCTCTCATTCAGCTCAGCTCCGCTCCAACAATGAACTGTTACAATTATACACTTATTTTCACATAGCTATGAGAAGCATTAAACATGGACGCGCGTGCAGTTGCCGTACTGTATTAAAGCTTTAATCAGGATAAAACCCTATAATCTAACATAAGCAGTAGCATTTACAAATAACAGCGTATCTAAAAGTATGAGACCTCAACAAACAAAAAAGGTAGGTCTACCATTAAAAACCGTGCTTGCACAGGTTCTGCACGATCCTCTTCAATTTCGTCTGCTTCTCAAACTGATAAGCGATATTAACGACATCATTGTTTACAACACAACTGGAGCACATGCCGCTGAGGGGAGGGGCGGGATGTTTAGACGCGCACTAGAGACGGTTGAGCCAATCACAACACACTGGGCTAACTAACCAATCAGAGCCCATCGCCTATTTCTGAGGGTGGGGCTTCATAAAAGAAGGAAATGATCAGCACGTTTCTCAGAGAAGGGACAGAGTGGTGTGGAATAAAGGTAAATTATGTGGGGAAAAAATAATGTTTCTTTTTTTTTTAAACGAAGCATTAACATGTTAGACTGCACCCCATAAACACAATCAAGCCTAGAAAAAAAACAAGTGAACCACCCCTTTAACATATGTCCGTTGCTGCCTTGTACTGCTCATGGTACTGATAGTTTTTGATTGATTGGTTGCTTGATTGATTATTTCTTGTTTTATGATGTACAGGAGAAAGCTGGACCTGTTTGCCAATGTGGTTCATGTGAACAGCCTGCCTGGATATAGCACCCGCCACAATAACCTGGATCTGGTCATCATACGGGAGCAGACAGAGGGAGAATACAGCTCTCTGGAGCATGAGGTATTTGTTGTGCTTAAAAAATTTATTTCTGTGTGAGGTACATACGTTTAAGGTTTTGATCATCTTTCCCTCCCATGGGCTGTTGACCAGATATTTGAGACATTGAGTTGAACTCGTGAACCAGTGTTAATTTCTTGAATGAAACTTTATTTTGAGCTAATTGTTCTCAATGAATTGGTTGATCCGATTCACATATTGGGCTGAAAGATCCAACAGATCTGGAAGGAAACATTGTCAGTTATTTAAATTTAGGTCTATTTCACACGCAAAGCTTACATATTGCTTTGAAATATAACATGCATCACATGAGCTTTTATGATGCTTTGTGTCTTTTTTGTTTTTATGCTGAGGGATGTGGTTACTATCAACTATCGTGATATGAAATAAAAAAAAAGAAAAAAATCTGATATTTTCCTTTTGTGTTTTACTAGAAATAGTGCAGGGGTTTGGAAAAATGTAAGGGTGATATGATGACACATTTCACCCAAGAAGTTAAAATGATTGCTTTAACACAAACATCTTATTTAGCATGATTCATCAAACATGTAAAGACAATCTAAACTCTTTTCTACCACTTTTGCTTTAACATAAATGATAGTTTATTGTCCCTTTCTAAAACAGAATCTGCAAAAGTAACTTTTGAAGCATATTATTTTCTGATACAATATAAGGGTTGATTCTGTTTTTTTGTTTTGTTTTTTTTCTTCTTCTAACATGTTGGTGTTCTATCTTTCACTTGGCTGTTATAAGTTGTACTGAGTAAATACAGCTGGTTAAAACAAAAACTGTGTCCGTCTTCATTTCAGGCTGCAAAGCAACAAAATGTGATTATTTTAAAGGGGGTGATTCTTTTCTATACCCACTGTAAACGTCGACTTAAAAAAAAAATTCTGAAGTCATTTAGATCGTCCCCTACATTACCAGGCAAAAGGTTTTTTTTTTAAAGACGTCTCTTATGTTCACCAAGGCTGCATTTATTTAATCAAAGTACAATAAAAACAGTAATATTGTGAAATGTTATTACAATTCAAAAACTTTTTTTTATATATATTTGAAAATGTAAAATATCCCTGTGATGGAAAAGCTGAATTTTCAGCATCATTACTCCAGTCTTCAGTGTCACATGATCCTTCAGAAATCATTCTGATATGCTGATTTGGTGCTCAAGAAATATTTCTTATTATCAATGTCAAAAACAGTTGAGCTGCTTAATATTTTTGTGGAAACCGTGATATATTTTTTTCAGGATGTTTTGATGAATAGAAAGAACAGCATTTATTTTAAATGAAACCCTTTTGATCAACTTAATGCATTTTTTGAATTGCATTAAGAAATTTATTAATTTCTTTAAAAAAAAAAAAAACACTCTAGTGTACATCTGCATTATGAGCACCTCTGTGTTTGTAGAGTGTTTCAGGAGTGGTTGCATGCCTGAAGATCATCACCAGGGAGAAATCTCGCCGCATCGCTAAATTTGCATTCGACTACGCCACCAAGAAAGGCCGCAGCAAAGTGACTGCTGTCCACAAAGCAAACATTATGTAAGTGGGGCAGGATTATTCTGCCATGCAGTTTTAAAGCTAAACCCATTGACACGCTCACCTTGGATTATCTTTGCAGGAAACTTGGGGATGGTCTCTTCCTGCAGAGCTGTGCGGAAGTGGCTGAACTTTACCCCAAGATTAAATATGAAAGCATCATCATTGATAACTGCTGCATGCAGGTATAGTTTCTTGTCTTTTATTGTTAATGACCAGCAATGAGAATGGCCTATATAAGTAGTATATTCTTCTGTGGCCCACAGCTGGTCCAGAATCCTTATCAGTTTGATGTGCTAGTGATGCCAAATCTCTATGGCAACATCATTGATAACCTGGCAGCAGGACTGGTGGGCGGAGCCGGTGTAGTTCCAGGCGAGAGTTACAGTGCAGAATATGCTGTGTTTGAAACGGTTAGTGACTAAATCTTGTTTTTCATTCCTTTCATTATATATCAACTGTAACAGTTACAGACTCAGAATAAACTGCTTTGAAGTGTGTATGACAACTTAACAGTGATTCCTGTCGTCTTGTATTTACAATCAGGGAGCCAGACATCCCTTTGCTCAGGCTGTCGGCAGGAATATTGCAAACCCTACTGCTATGCTCCTCACTGCATCCAACATGTTGAGACACCTCAAGTGAGTCGTCCTCTGTTGTCCAGCTTTGATATTCCATATTTACTTTGTTTGACAATCATATCTTGTTTTTACTCTTTAAATTTTACCTTTAATCTGTGTTGACCACATATTCACATTCAACATGGTTTTCATCTCTTAATTCGGACAGCTTGTCATCTGAATTTGCCTTTTACATGTTTTGTGGTCCTAAGTTTGTAATAATTAGGATTTAAAAAAAATATTTTTAAAAACGTTTTTGAAAGTCTCTTGTGCGCAACAAGGCTGTATGTATTTGATTAAAATACAGCGAAAATTTTAAATTTGCATATTTAAAATTATAATTTATTCCTGTGATACAATAGCATAGCTTATTCCAGTCTTCAGTGTCACAGAGGAGTAAATTAAATGTTAAAATCTATTCAAATAGAAAACAGTTACTTACATTTTTTTTATCAAATAAATGCACCATTAGTGAGCATAAAAGACTTCTTTCAAAGACTTTTAAAACAATGTTAATTATTCTAAACTTTTGACCAGTCTTGGTAATTGTATTTATGCAAGTGGGTTTTTTCTTTCAGTCTTGAGTATCATTCAAACATGGTGTCTGAGGCTGTCAAGAAAGTCGTCAAGCAGGGCAAGGTAAGAGATGATTGTGTGTGTTTGTGTGATCATGTCTGAATGGGAGAGAAAGGTGTATTGTGTGGCTGATAGAAAAACATTGAAACACACTTTCATCGTATGTAAGATGCATATAGTTCAAGATGCCAAGTTTATTGTTGATGGACGTTTATGCATGTAAATCTGTATAGTCCTGGTGGCACTGGTTTTCATACTAATTGGTTGGTTTCCCTTTGCAATTGGCTTTGGATGAATGACCCTAACCACAACACAGCACTATATCTTTAACACTGAAACACTTTATTAAATGAATAGTTTTAGGATATCCGGTTTTGTTTCTGCATTACACTTTGGTTGAAGCCCTCTGTGTTTTATGTGGGCAGTTGGGGCTTTTCGGTTAATTTTGTGGGTTGAAGTTCTGCTAACTATCAGACTTCGTCTTTTCTTTTATGTCTGTCATCTTATTTAAAGACCTCATGTGATAGTCTGACAAGGGCCTTTTTCTTTTTTCGTCTTGACACGTCTTTTGCCACAGCCATATCACCCTGTAGACCAAGACTGGTTGCCCACTGAAGCTAAGCAGGGTTGAGCCTGGTCAGTACCTGGATGGGAGACGGACTATACTGTAAAAAGCACCTTCCTTCGGATGAGACGTTAAACCGAAGTCCTGACTCTCTGTGGTCATTAAAAATCCCATGGCACTTTTCGTAAAGAGTAGGGGTGTACCCCCGGTGTCCTGGCCAAATTCCCTCCACTTGGCCCTTGTCAATCATGGCCTCCTAATAATCCCCATCCATTGAATCAGCTCTATCTCTCTCTCTCCTCTCCACCTGTAGCTGGTGAAGTGTTACAAAAAAATAACGTTCAAGCATTAGCACAACTGAAGACAATTATGGTTTGCCGTTGCCAGTCAAAAGCACATGGTATTTTTAATAGAGGAATTGGGCTAACAGACAGAAACTAAAAGCCACAAAATACCAAACCTGATTTCATGGGATCTTGAATCCATTATTATTATACATTCAGTTCATTAACACAGATGTCCCTCAGTGTATACATTCAACTTCAGCTTTGGCATTTTTAAATAATTTCCTCCTAATGGAAACTCTGTCATGCAGCAAATTCTAGGCCTCAATTTTGTGCTTGTCCATAAATTCTGATGTGGTCTTCACCTTCCCTTTCTCCACCTTTCCTCCTCTGCCGTCTCATCCTGTTCTGGGTGTACGTGACCGTCTGTGTGTCCCAGGTGAGGACGCGAGACCTAGGGGGTTACAGCACCACTGGTGACTTTGTCCGTGCGGTTGGGGCCAACCTGCGCCATCGGACTGTTTGAAGATGCTTGCCAATGTCTATCCCGGATCACATGCCACTTCTGATCTGAATATGTTCAAAGACGATTTTAAAGCAGCCCTGTCATATTATATTTTCTTTCTCCTTTCCCATTTCTTGCTTTCTTTTTCTCTCCTTTTTCTGGCTGGTTACTGATTTCTGTTTCTTTTAATGCATCCATGTACATTTATTTTCGTATTTGTTTGTCACAGTATGCATTTACATTTAGCAGACGCTTTTATCCAAAGCGACTTACAAATGAGGACAATAAAAGCAGTCAAAACTAACAAAAGAGCAACAATATATAAGTGCAAATGACAAGTCTCGGTTAGCCTAACGCAGTACACGTAGCAAGGTGTATGTGTGTATATATATATATATATATATATATATATATATATATATATATATATATATTTTTTATATACACACACACAAAA
>NW_015505534.1:184976-195076 GCF_001515645.1 Sinocyclocheilus grahami | reverse complement strand
AGGGAAGTGTGTGTGTGTATATATATATATATATATATATATATATATATATATATATATATATATATATTTATTATATACACACACACAAAGAAAAACAAGTAGATAGAATAGAAAAAATAGAAAGCTAGTGTTTATTTTTTTTGTTTTCATTTGATTCATTTGATGATGCAAATGTTGTGAGCAGGAAGTCTGCTTCGTGCCATTGATGACTGATTGATATCAAAGGCAAATGATATCTCTCTGCCTCTCAGGCATTTTCAAACTTACCCTAGTCATTGCGGTACTGATCTGACTGATGTTGTCTTTGTATTTTTCTAAGCTCAGCACCTTCAGTATTAATATTTCCTCTCTTACCTTGTTTGGGAAGGTGGAAACCACACATTTCAATTTACAAAGATTTCAAGGTTTATTCATGCTTAAGATGAACTGAGCAATGTTTTGTCAAATGTGATTTTTTTTTTCTTTTTCAAAGCCAAAAATTAAATATGTAAAAACAAAAGTATTGAAAAGTGTCAGTTTGTAATCACTGGTTGTATGTGGATTGCTTACATTGTTTGAAGACAATCATTTCATCCTCATTTGACATTCTGAATTTAACATTCACAAACTAAATCAAAATAAACATCATACCCTAAATGTGCTGAATGTTCAAGAAGTGTGTGTGTGTGAGAGAGAGTGAGGACAAACTGTTAGTTACAGATTTTGTTTTATTTTTTTAGGTGCACCATAAAATGTAAAATATTTTATTGCTCTTTTTGGTGTAGGTTCGCACCTCAGACCTGGGAGGCTACGCGACAAGCGATGAGTTCACCAGGGCTGTCATCTCTAATCTGGCCATCTAAACCAATCCCAGCGCACTCCACAAATATCATTTTAAGCACAATCTGCAGCACTGGTTGTCCAGTGTCAAACTCTTTTGGTCCAAGATTTGAAGCCTTGCTATTGGCCTAACTTTTAGATTATCACACAGTGTACAATAGAGCTCAAGATTCATATGTTGTCTCTATCCAGATCCACTGATATACCAGACTGTACTGCTTTATGATGCTGCTTTAAAAATATGTATTTATTCAGCTATTTATTACTTAATTGCAATTGCTACTTGTTTAATCGTTACCATTAATAAAATAGTAAATAATATTCTGGCAAGTATGTTGTCTTTTTTTAGTAATATTACTCTAAATGAAAACTGTATGTGCTATACAAAGTGATGGCCTTGCAACAAGAGAAATGTTCCATTAGTCATCTACAATGACCATGTTTACATGGTTGAAATATTATAAATATTATTTAAATATGTACAAGTATTATATAGAAAAAAACAATAAATATTATGCCAGAATATAATAAAAACAAAAGAATGAGTATCACTTATTCATAAAATCTTTATGCAATAAAAAAATGGTTTGGAGTCAGACTATTTCTTTTTTTTTAATGCTGAATGTCCTCGTTGTTATTAACTAAAAGTTTCCCACCCAGAAAATATTAGTAGTATTGAAAAGTAATTTCAGGTAATGCATTAACTAAAATTAACAATGAGCGGGTTTTTTTACGTATTTATGATGTTTTACAACTTTTGATTTTAATAATGTATTAGTAAATGTTGAAATTAAACATTAAGATTATTAAATGTTTTTTTTTATTATTAGTTCATGTTAACTAATTTAGTTAACACATATTAACAAATGGCATCGTTCATTTTATAGAATACAAAAAAAAAAAATGATTATGATAGAACTGTATTATATTTAGGTTGGGATAGCAACTTAAACCTGCTAAACCAGCCAAACATCTTAGACTTGATTAAGATGAGTTTCTTTTTTCAAGAATGATGCACTACATTTTATGGGATACATTACATAAAATTATTTTAAATGAGACAGACACTGACTGATATAATTTATCAGCTGTTCAAAATTCACGCCAAATCCCGAACACTGAAGAAGACCTGAAGGAAATCCCTACAGTTAATCTGCATATGCTTCATTAGAGCTCCTGTCGGACTGCTCTGCTCTGCAACACGCAATATCACAACCGGCCGCAGGGTGGCGCATTGCAGCTAAGCGCCTACTGTACATTCCTCTTTCTTGGAAGCAAGCCGTCCGCCAGATGTCGCGGCGTCTCTGCGTGGGAAGAGGAGAGGAGGGGCCTGGCCTGGGAATCCGCTGCTTCCCATTCCAGGCGCAGGGGCACAACATGGCGGATTAGGAGGCGAGCGACGCGCCCGGATACAACCAACAAATCGTGGGATACTGATTCCCCGTGTCGCGGAGAGGGCAGGAATATAAGCTTGTCGGAAAGCTAGCGCACACCTTTAAGACTTCCCGAGACATGCATTTTGGATACCAGTAAGCGCCTTCGTTGCTTTGCCCCACTCCAAATTGGCTGTCTGTCCGAGATCATTCCTATCACCCAGGCCCCCCACCCCGAACACACTCTCGGTTCCTGGGGTGTGGAGACAGGGGCCGGGGAAGTGGAAAACAATCGCACTTTATCTGGAACATCAGGCTCCGTAGTGCGGGACAGGGCTGTCAAGGTGAGTTACATCGCCGCTTCTCTGAATATATTAACAGCGCAAACTTCTGTTCATCGCCACAGTTTGTCTGATATCTATCCCTTGTGTCACTCAGGTTTTGTCACGTTAGTGGGTCGTCTAGCCAAAGAAAGCAAAGCCTTTTGTGGCACAACAGAGACCCAGGCGCAGATTTATGTAACGTTTACGCACCGCGCAAGGGTGTCTTGGGAGCGCATCCAATAATGTTTGAAGCAACGCGAACATTTGCCGAACTAGCTGGGAGGCAAGGAGGGAAAAATGAGGGGGTGGGGGGTCTGCCGAGAAAAGGGAGGGGGAGAGGAAGAGAGACACGCATAGCTTTTAGTGGAAGTCAGACAGATTGTGCGCCAGAACGCAGGCGTGATTTCTGACTGGCTAAAGAGACATTATGAAAGATACTTCACTTGATACATCGAGTCAGTGTTAGTGGTCCCAGACTGGATACGTTGTTAAAATATAAGTGATGTATGACTGGAAAAAAACAACCTATAACTGGATACAGTGTAACAGGATAAATGATTTTGGACTCGGTAAATGCTAACAATATTGGATGGTTCTAGACTGGATATTGTATCAATATTTATTTCTGACGGGATATTTTGTAGCTATATCAATTATTTCTGGACACCTAGCAATATCAGTGTTCACTGACTGGATATATTGTAGCAATAAAAATGATTTCTGGCTGGATACATTGTTTCAATTTTAATAGTTTTTTTATTGGATACATTCTAAGCATATTCATTTTCTCAAACTGGAACACTGTAGCAATTTAAATAATTTCCGTACTGTAAATATTTCTGGTTGCATAAATTGTCACTTTTAATTGTTCCAGACTGGGTACATTGTATGTAAATGTTTTCTGACTGGATACATTGTTTTGATGTATTATAATATTATTAATCAGACTGGCTACATTGTAGCAATATGAATAATTTCTGAGTGGATATATTGTAGCTTTTTTTAATGGTTATGGAGTGGTATATTAATCGTTTTACTGGATATATTCTAATAATATAATGGTCTCAGACAAGATATATTGTAGCAATGTGAATAATTTCTTACTAGTAACAATATGAATGTTTTCTGACTGGATAAATGTCAACTATTATTGGTTCCAGACTGGTAAGCTATGTCAGTGCTATTTAACTGGATGCATTGTAATGTTAAGAGTGAGTAACTGACTGTTTGTATTGTAATAATATGAATGATTTCTGAGTCTGACTGGATAAATTGTAACTATTAATGGTTCCAAACTAGATACACTGTAGCTATGCATATTCTTTCTGTCTGGATACGTTGTAGCAATATTAATCATCCCAGACTGGATACATTCTAAACATTGTAACAATAACGGATGGGAAGACAATGGGAGTCCAGTGCGTTCGCGTCACGCGCTGTGGGCGCTGAAAGTGAACATATTGATCAGCGCTTTGTCGCTACATGTTTTTAAAGGCTGGCCTGTGTGTGTGTGTATGTGTGTGTGTGAAGGGGAGGGGGGACGCGAGGGAGCTGGTAGATAGGGAGCTTTTTGTGGACACAAACACAGGAATTATGTCGCTCAGACGTCCAGTCAAGTGCGCTATCCATTGTCTGCACTTAGGTGAAAGTTGCCGTGCTAATTCGCCCGCTTTCTGCTTTATAAATCGGAGGTCCTCTAGTGGTCGCTATGGGGAAACCTAGAGGACGCAGTGTCTCGTTCCCTACTCAGGGTACCATGGTTACATAAGTAACCTGAGACATTTTGCTTCCACTCGGTCGTAGTTTGCCCGCCACTGCAGTGCTAGTATGCCTAGAGAATACTGGATTAAAAATCTAGTCACTCAATGCACTAGCTTTAGTCTCTTTCACTGGATATGTGCATTGTATGAATGGTCACATATGTCAAATAAATTAAGGAATTATGTCTATTTAAACAGATTCTCTATATTGCATTTTAAAGATGTGAAAAATAACGTTTGGTTAGCTGATGCAGTGCATCTCAGATTTTATTATACATAAGGGGTATTTGTTGGTTATCGTTGAACCATAGAGAATTAATTGTTCATGGTTGAATTAAAAGATGAACATTGATGCATTAATGTTGACACTAAAGTCAAGTCACATTAATTTATATAGTGCTTTGTACACTCTAAAAAATTTGACCCAGCATTTTGAAAGCACGTGATGATGATTTCCTGCTGATTACAGAACCGGCTTTTTTAACAAAATGCGCATGACAATCGCATTCGATTAATCGTGCAGCCCTAACTGTAGGCCTATGTGTGCGCTCACTGTGTGGCTCAGTCTGACTGTGTGCTAAATACTGACCTCATCTTTGCCACTTCCCGTCCTCTGTGTGTGATGTGGCTAGACCAGAGCAGTCTCTGGGAAACCCTGACACAAAACTGCCGGCAATACACCACGCCACCCCCTTTCCCCTAGATGGGTTAAAGTTATCCGTTTACTGTGATTTCAGTACTTTGCACATAATCTCTCAAGTCATACTGTGGGAGTGGTTAAAGATTTCTATATCTAGCTATTGTTTGTGACTCAGGTTAACCAACATTCCAGGTTTTTTTGATTTTGCTGATTTTTCTTATTTAAGCCTGCCTTTTCTATTTTGCATGTCTAAATTAAAATCACTGCTAATGGCTTTGTTGGTAAACAGACGTGGTTTAATTCTGAGCGCTAATAAAATCTTCAGTGATACAGAAACTGTACACTTCTGTTCAAAATTTTGGGATCAGAAAGATTTTTTAATGTTTTTAAAATAAGTCACTTATGCTCACAAAGACTGTATTTATTTGATCAAAATAAGTTAAATACAGTAATATCATGTAACCATAAACTTTTGAATGGTAGTCTATGTTTAAATGAAAAGCTTTTATCATCAAATGTATTTACTTTCCAATTTATGTCCAATGCCATGGTCTTATCTTACCGTTAAAAAAAACATTGCATTTTCTGTGCTAATTTTGGCAGGAAATGTGTGAATTAGAAGTAAACTTGGTATGTTGTGTTTGTTGGTTTTGTGTTTCATGAGATCAGCATTTTTTAGTGTGAATTTACTAGAGAATGAAAATCCTCCCTTAGCTATTTTGTAATCCGGTAACTTGAGTAATCATTCAATCCCTATTCTGAATGAGTTGCTGGAAGCCGTGCACAGGAAGGTTCGCAGGAATTGTGGGTTGTGTGTGTTGTGAAACACCATCAGGGTTCTTCTTGTGACGGCGGCGGATGCAGTGTCATCTTGCCTGTCTGTTGGGCTGTCCCAGTTTAAGGGAGATGAAGAGGGGCACTCCTCCAGGGTGCAGAACAGCGTATTAATAAACTGTGAATGGTGACAGACAGATACCCATTATCTCTCCTTTGGAAATGCTCTCCGGCAACAGAAAGGGCCTCCATTGCATTGATGTAGGACCAGTTTCCCTGACCCGAACTCAACTGCAGTGTACACTGAAAAAAATTGCTAGGAAATTTCATAAGTAGAAAGACTGAGATTCTTGTGAAACATACTCCAGTAATCTCTGTTGCAGTTACAACTTCAAAAAATCATTACAGTGTATAAAGTGTGTTTTGACTTTGTTTGCAACTCTTTATTTTCTAAAAACTGTGGTTTCTGAAGGCATACAGAAAGTACAACACACCTGTTCACTGCCTAACAGGTTTGTAGTTCATATAAAAGCTGTACTGTTTATTGAGATGGTTTTAGGATGTAGAAAAGAGGAAAATGGCTGGCTTATTTTCTCAGGCTTGAGAGCTACACAGATAAAGAGAGCAGAAGTGAGTGTTAGTGAAGCTGTTTATAAAAGCATGACTCCTCTGGTATGTGTTTAGGACTGAACAATTCATCACAGTCATCAGTTTTGGCCGTTTCAAGGTAGAGGAAGTGTACATGCAATAATGGATTGTTATCCTGTTGTTAGTGTGTTGCTGTGTGGTTGTTAAAGGTGTAAAGGTATCTTAAAGGGATAGTTCACCCAAAAATGGAAATTCTGTCATTAATTACTCACCCTGATGTCGTTACAAACCTGGAAGACCTTTATTCATCTTCGGAACACAATTTAAGACATTTTTTTATGAAATCCGAGAGCTCTCTGACCCCGCATAGACGGCAAGGGTCCTACCACGGTCAAGGCACAGAAACGTAGTAAGGAGATCAATAAAATAGTCCATGTGACATCAGTGGTTCAACCGTAATTTAACAAAGCTACAAGAATACTTTTTGTGCGCAAAGAAAACAAAAATAATGACTTTATTCAACAATTCCACTCCACCTCACCTTAGGCACCACTATAGAGAGTACAACTCCTTGTTTATGAGCAAAGGAACACACATGCGTCGTGGTAATTAATGACAGAAGTTTCATTTTTAGGTGAACTATCCCTTTAAGTAGTTGTTATTAGCCCAAGTAGAAGAATCGGAAGTGTTTTTTTCTTGTCTCTTAAGATGTACCTCTGGTCCCTCATTCATTCGACTTTATGGCATGTTTTTAGATTCCTGATTGGTTAGAAAAGTAATATCACACGTATACTCAACAAGCTCTGAAGGATTTGATGTTTGGTGCATTTACACAAATGAAATGGGAAAAGTAGCGCACCCGAGGGATTTGAACAAACTTTGAACAAATTTAATTGAGCTGAAATGGCTTTGCAATGTATTTTGCAGTGTTTTTTTCCTTCCTCATTTTGACCAGAAGATGCATTCTTGTTGCTCAAGCAGTCAGCCTTTGCACTGGCAATGCCAAGGTCATGGGTTTGATTCCCAGGGAATGCATAACTGTTTAAATGTTTTCCTTGAATGCAATGCACACAAGTATTCAAAAGCTTGGGGTCAGTGAGAACTTTTTTTTAAATTAATTATTTTATTCAAGTATGCATTAAGTTAATCAAAAGTGACAGTATAGACATACGTATTTCTATTTCAAATAAATGCTGTTCTTTTGAACTTTCTATTTATCAAAGAATCCTGAAACAAAATGTTTTACTGTCTCCACAAAAATATTAAGTTTCCAACATTGATCATAATAAAATGCTTCTTGAGCCCAAATCAGCGTATAAGAATGATTTCTGAAGGATCATGTGGCCCTGAAGACTGGAGTTATGCCTGCTGAATATTCAGCATTGCATTACAGGAATACATTACATTTTAAAATGTATTTAAATAAAAATATTTATTTTAAATTGTAATAATATTTTTCAGTATTACTGTTTTACTATAATTTTTATCAAATAAATACAGCCTTGGTGAGCATAAGAGACTTCTTTCGAAAACGTTAAAAAGTCTTACCAAACTTTTCAATGTTAGTGTAAGTTGCTTCTTTTGAAAACATGACATATGCATGAATCACAGCTATACATTTCTGCTATAGCTATAGCTTTTATTTTAAAGCAGTGTCGTTCCAAACCAGTGTGACTGCTCTGAATCTGCTCTGTTCCTCATGCAAGACACGTCATTATTAGTGCTGGGCGGTATGACCAAAAATGTACAGTATATCACGGTATTTTTCTAAATTATACCGGTTTCACGGTACATGACGGTATTGTTTTTTTCATGCATGACCATATTTTCTACTGATTGAGAGAGGAAATACTGCAGTATATTGACTTAAAATGCCCTATTTTACTGTCATGAGTGAATATTGTCAAAAAATACCACATTAAATAGTGACTAAACACGACCCCTTTTAATACATGTTAACCAGGAGTCACTCTCATTTATAATCGCGGCATCGTCTGATAAAATCAACATGCATCTACACTAAAGAGCGGCTATGCGGTTGTTTTACCTATATTACCAGTGTTGTGCTAGTTACTAAGAAATAGTAACTAGTTACAGTTACTAGTTACTTCATTCAAAAAGTAACTCAATTACTTTGTTGATTACTTACACCAAAAAGTAATGCATTACTGTTAAAAGTAACTTTTTAGTTACTTTTTTAAAGAACGTTCTTTAATGTTCCCATTAATGCCCTTTTATGCGTTATGGTCTATACAAACACAAAACTGACTTAAACAGAAAGTAATTTTTAAACACTATTTTATTTAAGTCAGACCAGCACAAACTGAATATATCACAAGGATTTCTGAAATAAATAACAAAACAAGCTGAATAATATATTCAGAATCAAAAACTAAAGTGGCTTCTGCATCATAAAAGCTGTTGTGTTGAGCCCTTAAAAATGTTCCTTTCACAGCTTAAGTATGAAAACTATCAACAATGTACAACATAACACAAAACATTTTGAAATAAATAAATGAAAGCAATCTGAATTATTCAGAATCAATTTCGAGAAACTCAGCACCAAAAAACTGCTATTATTGACAACCATAAATGATATGCATTAAAAAAAAACAAAAAATATAAATGCTGTTTAAAAATGAAATCTATGAGCAATTTTCAACCTAACCACAAATTAAGAGTTGCATGTCACCAACTTATGTAAAGTAAGCTGTGTGCATTCAAAGTGCAAAATCTGCTGTTGTATATGTCCATAAAAATGTAAAAACAAACAAGCAAACAAAAACAAACAGCATTTTTCCTAGCAATACAACGTAATGCATTTTATAATGCATAAAATTAGTGTTGTAAGATATAACAGAAATGTCACTGTGGCTACTAAACTAACCATTATTTTTAACAAACAAATATTATTTGTTTTTGAATATTCTTTATCCAAGTAGTTGGAAAAAGTTTTTCGTCCCATTTGCTGTGTGCCACCTGAACATGTTATCATGCTAACGAGCTGCCTGAAAGCCAGCGACTCCACAGTAGAGACAGGCTGCATGTTTTCAACAACATACCGCGCAATAGCTTCAGAATCAAAAACTAAAGTGGCTTCTGCATCATAAAAGCTGTTGTGTTGAGCCCTTAAAAATGTTCCTTTCACAGCTTAAGTATGAAAACTATCAACAATGTACAATTGGCTGGAGGGGCTTGACTCACTTCGAGTGTGTCCACCGACACCGGGTTAGCTTCTAGCTTCGTCGAGGCATGTACTTTCTGGAGGTGCTTCGACAGATTGGAGTTGCTGTTTATCGCAGTAGATAGGACCTTCGAACCAGAAAGACACAGCTTACATTTGACTAAAAGGTTTTTGTCTTTATGCTCAACTAAAGTGAAATAATGAGCATATTTCCACTTTGAGAAACTCGTCTTGTTCTCGCCTTGACTCGCCATGACTGCCGCACATACTTGAATAAACGGAAACACGCCCACAGTGCGTCTTCGTGTTTACAGTGGTTGGCATCCACCAATCCTACAATGCGTCGCTGCTGTAAACAGGTTAGGCTGTAGGCTACACTTCAGCCAAAATTAATTAATTTAAAAAAGTAACGGACAACGCATCATATGGTAACGGTAACGGAGTTAATTTATTTAAAAAGTAATGCGTTACAGTATTAGTTACTGTCAAAAGTAACTGCGTAACAGTAACGCGTTACTAGTAACGCGTTACTGTAACGCAGTTACTTTTGACAGTAACTAATACTGTAACGCATTACTTTTTAAATAAATTAACTCCGTTACCGTTACCATATGGTGCGTTGTCCGTTACTTTTTT
>NW_015505534.1:182426-183132 GCF_001515645.1 Sinocyclocheilus grahami | reverse complement strand
TGCATGTTCATTTGATTACCAGAAAATACACAACACAGAGTTTGTGAAAAAAAAATATTATAAATTATTATTATTCATTCATTTTAGATGTCTACATTTGGAAAAGCTGTGCTTCCTGCATAAACCTGCCACTATTGGTTTGGCAGTAGCTTGCTTGCCCTACACAGTTGTTTCATTTCTTAATTCAAGTTATATATTTTTTTTGTTCTATTTGTGTTAAGTTATTTATTATAAGTGAAATTAAGTTTACTGTTAAGTGCACTGATGTCAGACTCATTTTGAATAATACAATGTACTGTTAAATTGTTATATTCCCTGCCTCCACTACATAGGCCTATGTTTGTCACATCATTATAAGTGTTTGATCACCACATTTGAGTTATCATTGCAAAAAATGTGTTTATGTGTATATATATTCTGTTTATGTAGGCTATATTCTGTATTCTACATACAGTACCAGTCAAAAAGTCACCTATTGACTATACTGTACTATAGTATAGCCTACATATAAAGAATATTGGCCGATATATCGGTATCTGACTTTTTTACTCCCTAATATCGGTATCAGCATCGGCCCCCCAAAAAAAACATATCGGTCGGGCTCTAATGATTACCATTTAAATTTTTGTGTGAACTGTTCCTTCAAGAAGTGTAAAGATCTACGTTAAAATGTTATCTGGACTCAAGTCTTTTGCAACGGTTAACT
>NW_015505534.1:173600-182416 GCF_001515645.1 Sinocyclocheilus grahami | reverse complement strand
CAACAGTGAAAAGGGACCCCTTTCAAACAGTGTCACGTTCTGAACATTGTATGAACCGGTATACCGCCCAGCACTAGTCATTATGCTATGAGAATGATTACTAGACCCCGACCGATATATTGTTTAGCCGATATTATCGCCCGATATGAGCCTGTCGCCGATACATCGGTATATATATATATATATATTAGGGGTGGAACGGTACACAGATGTCACGGTTCGGTACGTACTACGGTTCGAGGGTCACGGTTTGATACGATTTCGGTACAACGGGGAAAAAAACGTAATCTACTATGCTCGCTTTCTTTTCATTTATTTTGAACAGACAGTAGTACAAATTAAAAAATGTTACAGCTAGATAAGAAAATACGCAATATTATTACATTGTTATATATATAAAATCTGCAGTACATATATACATACAAGGAATAAATTCTTGAAATATATTTGATTTAGTTTACAGAAAAACAAGAGAAAAAACTGTGCGACACGTAATGTAGCCTATATACGCTGAGTTTGTTCATTTTTGTGACAGGCTTAATTTGTTCACAGAAAGGAAACTCAAATGGCAGAAAGCGACATCCTATTTGTTTTCTTTATTTTACAAAAGCACAATGTTTTGTTTTCATTGTGAGTGTACACAAATAAAAACAGACCTTTATACAGTGATGCATTATTAATAAGACAATGTGTTTAAAGTTGATTCTGCTGGTATAAGGTAACCGTTAAAGTGATCACGCTGGCGCGCTCGCACACACACACACACACACACACATCAGTTCCAGCATTGCTAACTTGACAGCGCAATTGGTACTTTATCAAAATAAAATAAAGTGAACCAAACATCAGCATGCCCGCCTCTGTGTCACCATTGGAACGCGACTAAAGTACAAACATAAATGTATATATTTGCATAATAAATAATAGTTTAGCATTCAGATACGTTACATCACAAATATAGAAATATTATGGAATATTTGGATTTGTGCCGAATGAGAGAGGTAGGATACACGAGTACAAAGCTCCATTTCGCAAATAGTTGAGTGCACAAGCCTTTAAAGTATACTCCTTTGTCCGTCTGTGAGAGACGCATTCAGAATCAGCACATGGTCACTGTCTAGTGGGCTTTGTTTTCAAGTGCGCAACTTATGGCATTCGCTGTTCTTCTGCTGGCGGCCGGTTATCAAACAGTGTTGCATTGCTGCGGGCGCTAAAATTATGCAACAGCCTGGCACTTTTCCAAAACACTGTTTTGCTTTCCGTGATGTGTTAGTTAGGTGAGGGTGTGGCAGCTTTTGGGCTGAATGACAGATCTGGCAGACAATCAGACAGACGGCGAAGGAAGGAAGGAAGCAATGTGCTCTCTTGGGTTTACGGCTTTCCTGCCAACTCCAGAAAGGGAGATGGGAACAGTTAGAGACAGACGATGAATGTATGGAGCGGGAGAGGAGAGACGAGACCATCTGTCCCTCTCATCTGAAGGATTTCTGCAGGCTCAGCCAAAAAGGGCTCAAATCGTTTCAGATTTGCCCTCCACCTGAAGAATGCTCAGCCATGTGCATACTCAGACTTTAAACAAATTCTATTTGACAACGAGCTTCTAGAATTCATGTGGTTGGCAGTAGAATAACTGGCCTGTGAATGGGTGCTGTGGCGAGGCTGATTTGATTAAATAGTCAGAGATGAATGTGACTGTGAATGTAACTTCTTTGAATGGAAATGGTCAGCTGTTTGCATTACCTAACTGCGGATTTCCATCCGAATTATCGCGGGAGGGACACAGATTTACATGTAGCCATTCATAGCTCAAAATGAGCTAAGGCAGCATGACAAACTGAAACGAATGAAGACGCTGTTTGGGGAAAATGGCTGACATGATGCCATCACGCTATTTGTGGTTGACACGGCATTGATGCACGATTGCTAAGGTGTTCTGAGTGTTTTTTGCGGCTGTTCAGCGGTTGGTAGGTTATTTCTTGCAGCCTCAAGTTCCTCCTTCCAATATACACTACCATTAAAACATTTGGGATTAGTAAAAATTTTTTACTATGCTTATTATGTAAATTACAATGCTACAAAAGATTTTTATTTTTAAAAAATGCTGTTCGTTTGAACATTCTGTTGCTCAAAGAATTCTGAAAATAAATTGTACCACGTTTTCACAAAAATATTAAGCAGCACAACTGTTTTCAATTTTGATCATGAGAAATGTTTAATGAGCACCAAATCAGCGTGTTAGAATGACTTCTCATGTGACACTCAGGACTGGAGTAATGGCTGCTAAAAAAATTGCGTTTTAAAATGTATTAAATAGAAATCAGTTATTTTAAATTGTAATATCATTTCACAATTTTACTAAACTGAGACTTTCTTCCAAACATTAAAAAAATCTTGACATATGACTGGCAGTAGTCAAAGTTTACTTTTTTTGCCCCCTTTTTTGCCATTTGTTCAAATCCCTAACCACATGTAAGAATGATATTAATAGTTTAGCAAGCACCACAAATGAGTAGGAAAAATATCATGGTAAGGATCAAACATGGTCTGAAAATCGGCATCACACAGTTAACCATGACAGCCAATTAAGTTGATTGGTTTACATGGCTTGTGCCCTAGAAAACAGGGTTGTAATTGTGGACATCCTGACACTAGTGAATATATAGATGCTATGTAGATGGGAAAAACAAAATCGGGAACCTTATTGTGTATAAATTCATGACTTTTAGGGAGTTACACTATAGTTGCAAACAAAAAAATGCGAAATCATTATTATTACTATAATTTTTCATATGTATTTTTTTGTAAAGAGAAGCTTTGTTGAATGAAAGCATGTAAATATAAATATATTAATGACTAATTATAAATATTTCCAGACACATACCATAATATGATCAAAATATAATGTTAATTTAAAATATACATTATAAAAATATAATGAATAGTTTTTTTTTGTGCTAGTGACGATGTTGGCAGGGTAAGCATAAATCTGAACTACTGACCCCACTGGGCCGGCAGACAAAACTCTTATTGTTGAGCCCTTTAAGAGTTTCGAACAACATGAGGGTGAGCAAATAACACAGTTTTCATATTTTGGATGAGCTATTCCCAAATGAAAGGATTCTTTATACAAGTCACTGCAATTTCAGTTTTTGAATTGTGGTGTAATTATTGAAATTCTCGTGTAAACAGCTCTTGATGATCCACCGAAAGCTCTTGGCAGATTATTGGCCATGGCCTGCTGATGTTTGGATGACAGGGGTTCATTGCAAAGCAATTGGAAGCTGATCGGCCTGTCTGAAGAGCAGCAGTACCACGGGATGCTCTTGCTTGATGAGTGGCAGACAGGCTGGATTATTTCAGGATCTGACCCTTCAGATTGGCACGAGGATTATCACGGTTTAGTTAGTGAGACACCGTTGAGATTACAGCACGGGTTAGCGGTCAACATGCTACCCTCTGGATCTCGGCTTCAGATGCTGTGATTATATTTTCACTCCTCACATCAAACCATCTCACAACTAAGAGCTTAATCCCCTGGGACCAAATCCGCAGGCAATCTGTTGGATGATTAAAGACACTTGGACGTTGCCTGTCTAGTATCTGTTGCTCTTGTCTAGATACGTGGCCGTGTATGCCTGAATCATGTGTAGAGTTGTAAAAATTCCCTTGGAATATATTTTCCTAATTGCTCTGTCTAATCTTTGCAGGGGTTTTTTAAAAGAGAGTGCTTGTTTTCATGAATTTAATACCAGTCTAATCAGAATGTATCACATTGACAGCATGAGCTTCGCATCTCTGCTTGATGTGTTAGTCTGAAAGCAATGACTCATTTTCTGTCTCAATTTAGAGGTTGTGCACACAATTATGAATGGCCTATAATGCGCTAATTTATGAATGGACTGACAGTAGGGTTGTCACGATACTAAAAATCAGTTGTTTATACCAATACCAATCAAATTTCACTATTCAGTATCATTTTTGATACTACAAAATTATTATCCAAAATATTAGTTTGGTCACACTTTATTTTAAAGTCCAGTTCTCACTATTAACAAACCATTAACTACGACTTTTGCCTCAATAAACTACTAATTGGCTGCTTATTAATAGTTAGTAAGGTAGTTGTTAAGTTTAGGCATTGGGTAGGATTAGGGATGTAGAATATAGTCATGCAGAATATGTGCTTTATAAGTACTAATAAACAGCCAATATAAGCATGCTAATAAGCAACTAGTAAATGGGGAGAATTGGTCCCTATACTAAAGTGTTACGATTAGTTTAAATATTAAAAAATAAACCAACTGCTTCATCATCTTCAAGTAAACAATCAGTAGTAAAGAATGAATCAGGTCATTTTTGACATTCCTATGTGAACAACATCATAAATGTAGGGTGTTATCGATTTAAAAGTTAATGTTGGTGAGTTTTAACAATAAATTCTCCTTTTCTTTCTTTCATCTACAGGAGATCATTGTGCGAATGAGTGAGTGATGCAGGTTTCGTTTCTCCAGGTAAGTCTATTAATTTGATTCTCGACAAGCGCAGAAGTTCCTGTGGGGACAATCCTTTCTTAAATAAAAAAAGTTGGATTTTGGTAGCGCTGTTAAATAGTCAAAGGGACAGTTCACCCAAAAATTTACATTTAGTTGTGAAATGGTTCTTAGTGATTCTTACAATGCAGGTCAATGTCTACCGTCACTTGAGAGTCCAAAAAATTAATACCCGTGGCTCCTGATGATATATTGAGGTCTTATGAAGTGAAATGATCAGTCTGTGCCTGCTACTGTAGCTACAGTTCGCAAACTCTCACTATAGGTAGAGTTGGAAAGAGATTGAAGAATCACTAGATATCTGGCAGAGTGCTAAATGTTTTGATGGAGCCTGGGAGGCTCAATTTACACATTTGGGGGAGATAAACCCATGAGTGGCAATGGCATACTTATAGTAGTCAATGAACAATAAACCGGGTTAAGACAATGTATTTTTGTGCAAAAAATCTTACACACTTTACAATTAAATAGTGCTGTGAAATTATAAGACTGAAGAAACATGTCATAGATTGATTTTGGGTCATGTTTTGTTTACTCTGTTTCAGGGCAGTATGGGTGTGTGTCCCCTGCTCCTGCTACTCCACGTAGCCTTTGTGGCCCTCAGCACGGCCCAGACACTCCCTGACCCTTCAGGTAAGGCACTTTTATGGAGCACAAAAGCCTTGGTTAACACAGTCGCTTTACCTCCATTAGAAAAATCTAACTAATTACTCTCTAGTTATTTTTTGGTGGTGGTGCATTTCCTGCAGAGTCACCTGTACTCCACATTGGTCTTGGCTTGTGAATATTAAAATTTTCAGTAACTTATGTCAGCTTACTCAATTGAGATCAATTGTATTTAACCTGGAAGATTCCTATACAGGAGGTTAAAGGCAAGCCTACTTTAAAGTACATGAAGGTGTACCGTTGCAATCCATCTTCTCCCAGTAAAAATGTAAAATATTTTGAGGCCCAGAAAATTACCCAGGAATTGCCTGGAGGAAATGGCATTTCCTCACATACCTAATTTTGTTTTGTGAGATACTCAACGACGTTCACCTGTTAGTGTTGAGATCCCAAACTTCCTTTAAATATACACTACCTTTTAAAAGTTTAAGGTTGATAAGAATTTTAAAATGTTGTTGAAAGAAGTCTCTTATGCTCACATAGGCTGATTTTATTTGATCATAAATACAGTAAAAAAAAAAAGTAATATTTTAAATATCTTTACAATTTAAAAGAACTGTTTTCTATTTTAATATAGTTAAAAAATGTATTTATTCCTGTAATGGCAAAGCTGAATTTTCAGAGTCACATGATCCTTCGGAAATCATTCTCAAGTGCTGATTTGCTGCTCAAGAGACATTTCTTATGTCTTATGTCAATTATTGTCAATGTTGAAAAGTTGTGCTGCTTGACATTTTTGTGGAAACTGTGATTTTTATTTTTAGGATTCTTGGATAAAAGCTTTAAAATCTCTCTCTCTCTCAGGTGCAGTCCTGACCGCCAAACCTACACACCCTCCTCCCACATCACCCGCTATAGTCACCCAGTCACCCCCATCAATCACCCCATCTGCAGCACCATCTCCTGAACTTGTTGTAACAACAGGACTCAATGATTCTGCGGGGGTGGTGACCCCAGAGGTTCCCACAGCCCCTCCTGTTGTCGCCCCTCCAATTGTGGCCGTCCCTACTGAGGCACCACCCGCCCCCCCAACCCCATCTGCCGCGTCCCCGTCCCTCACCACTGTCAAGACTACAGTTTTGGCTACAGCAGAGCCCCCTAAACCTGACCCGACACCCACTCAGTCCACTTCAGAGCCTGAGACAGACACTCCATCGGCCCCTACAGATGCAACCACAGCTGACATCAGCAAGCCTCCAGGTACCATTTGTGTTTTTGTTCATTTCGAAACAGATTGAACCGTTATTTTATCCTAGTCTTTTCCAACTATTTCCAGTGTGTTTTCTGTCATTCTATGTTAATCTGTTGCTGTTGCGTCTTTCTGTTTTTCTCATGTAATGAAGATGATGATGGGCAAGGTGAGTTTCAGTTACCCTTTTCGCTAAAATTTCATGCAGAATGAATTTTTCTTTTTAGGTTTACTAGTAGCCATCTATTACACAACTGTTAGGAGTTTTTTTTTTTTAAATGGCTGTTGCAGATATATTAGGCCCATGGTCAGTTAAAAACCGATATACAGTCAATGATGTCACACACTTACATTTTAAGATATAAAATAATAAATAAAAATAAATAAATAAAACAAAAATAATAAATGAATTAGGAGTTCATAAGTCTCTTATGCTCAACAAGATTGCATTTATCAGATCAAAAATACAACTAAAACTGTAATAGTATGAAATATTATTATAATTCAAAATAACTGTTTTCTATTTTAATATACTTTAAAATGTAATTCATTCCTGTGATGGCAAAGCTGAATTTTCAGCAGTCATTTCTCCAGGCTTTAGTGACACAGAAAATCATTGTAATACAGGTGCATCTCAATAAATTAGAATGTCGTGGAAAAGTTAATTCTTTAAAACATAAAATTAGTTTTTTTGAATGCTACAAGTACATTTTTTAATGGTTTTACTTTTGTATTATTACATAAACTATTATAGTGTTTATTAATATTTTAAAATTGAATTTTGTTTTTATCCATTCAGTTTTTCAATTTTATTTTAGTTTAAATTTGAATAATTTAGTAATGTTCTTATTACAGTGTCTTTTTTATTTTCTAGATTTCTATTTGGCTTTAATTTTATTTTTTTACTGAGTTTGAGTAATTTTACTGCTTTCCGTTAGATGCCAAGGCAACCTTTTTAATTTTCATTTAAATTTAAGTTTGAAGTTTTTAATCTAATATGTATATTTAATTTTATTGCAGCTTTATTTCAATTACCAAAAATTATTTTAATAATTTTAGTTTTAGTTTAGTTAATAATATCAGCACTGAAGGTGGACATCACAACATTATAATGTACAGTATGAAAAACTGATATTTTGAGATTTGTTGAAGATCACAATTAACTTGTTTCTGGGATTTTGTGTGATTTTAAAGATTAATTTTAAGTGAGTGTTAGATGTAAGGTCATCTAAATGTAAAAAAATAGGGGATATGAGCATGTATGCTTAAATTCTTAATAAGAATCCCTTATACGAAGCGTTAAAACTGAAATGAACAGGACCTTGCCACTTTTTCACAATTTAAAAAAAATATTTTTTTCTTCAGGGATACCAGGAGAAAAATAAATTTATTGCTGCACAAGGTAAAAATGGCTTTAATTAATGACTTTCATAAATATATAAATACTTCTGCATTTATTAACCAACAAAAAAAGCTAAACTCAAGATTTTTCATTGCAGGACCGAAAGAGGAAACGGTCAATGACTTCTGGAGGATGATCTGGGAACAGAACACTGCCACCATCGTCATGGTAACCAATCTGAAAGAGAGGAAAGAGGTAAATGCCACAAGAAATCTATTAAATGTAGGCTAGTGTCAAAGGAGAAGTAAGCTGATCTTTGATTTTACAACCTCAGCTCTTATCGCGGTCTCACATGATGGATTTAGAGTGCAACTTTGAGGAAGATGGCCATTAATAAAGATGTGTGATCACTGCAGTGATGATGATTATGATAGATTGTGCTTCATATCCACAGTGTAAATGTGCTCAGTACTGGCCTGACCAGGGATGCTGGACCTACGGAAATATCCGTGTGTCAGTGGAGGACATGATGGTTCTGGTTGACTATACCATCCGCAAGTTCTGCATTCAGCAGGTAAGAAGTAGTGGTTGACCAATATACACTGAACAAAATTATAAACGCAACACTTTTGTTTTTGCCCCATTTGTCATGAGCTGAACTGAAGATGTAAGACTTTTTCTGTGTACACAAAAGGCCTATTTCTCTCAAATGTTGTTCACAAATCTGTCTAAATCTGTGTAAGTGAGCACTTCTCCTTTGCCGAGATAATCCATTCACCTCACAGAATGCTGATTAGACAGCATGATTATTGCACAGGTGTGCCTTAGGCTGGCCACAATAAAAGGCCACTCTAAAATGTGCAGTTTTATCACACAGCACAATGCCACAGATGTCGCAAGTTTTGAGGGAGCGTGCAATTGGCATGCTGACTGCAGGAATGTCCACCAGAGCTGTTGCCCGTGAATTGAATGTTCATTTCTCTACCATAAGCCGTCTCCAAAGGCGTTTCAGAGAATTTGGCAGTACATCCAACCGGCCTCACAACCGCAGACCACGTGTAACCACACC
>NW_015505534.1:112104-172548 GCF_001515645.1 Sinocyclocheilus grahami | reverse complement strand
CCCCCCCCTTCACGAATAAGGATCTTATCATGGTCTTGATAAACCTTCACTGGATTTTAATGACATTTTTAAATTTTGGAGAATTACGTGAATAAGGCTCAGACTAACACAGCAACTTGACTAGCATTCAGTTAAGTGTGAATTGGTAAAAGCAAAGAGAAGTTGACAGTATGATTGGTCTGATGGTAATGGACAGTGATTCTTTGTTATAAGAAAAGTTAGAAGTGTACACACAAATACCAAAATACCATGGGAAAAATGAGCAAAGTAGGAAGTTATTAAAAGCCTATTTTTGTAACCTATAAGGAGAAAAGGCTGTTATTACAAGAAGTATTGTTGAAATTTTGTTTAGTGATTGATGACAAACTCTGTTGTGTGTGTTTAGGTGGGTGATGTGTCTGGTAAGAAGCCTCAGAGGCTGGTCACACAGTTTCACTTCACCAGCTGGCCTGATTTCGGGGTTCCTTTCACTCCCATTGGCATGCTGAAGTTCCTTAAGAAGGTCAAGACCTATAATCCACAGTATGCTGGACCCATAGTGGTTCACTGCAGGTAAAGAGCCTTATTATCTTCTGTGTATGTGCACGACAAGATTTCTCAAAAAAAAGTCTCAAGCCGCACAAATGTTTTCAAAATGTTTCTTGAGCAACAAATCAGCATATTAAAATGATTTCTGAAGGATTATGTGACACTGAAGAATAGAGTGAAGGCTGCTTCAAAATTCAGCTTTTTCATCACTGAAATAAATTACATTTTCAAAATATACTAAAATAGAAACAGTAATTTTGAATTGTAATAATATTTCACAATTTTACTGTATTTTTATCAAATAAATGGAGCCTTGGTGAGCATAAGAGACTTTCAAAAACATAAAAAAAAAATAAAAAATAAAAAAATATTGTAAAGACCCCAAACTTTTGAACAGTAGTACGTGTGAGCAGTTTTTCTGAAGGTTTGTTATTTCAAGTAACTGATTTTCATCTGTTCATCTCAGTGCGGGTGTCGGCAGGACAGGGACCTTCATCGTGATCGATGCTATGCTGGACATGATGGGGGCGGAGAGAAAGGTCGACGTCTTCGGATTTGTCACACGGATCAGAGCCCAGCGCTGTCAAATGGTCCAGACCGATGTGAGTTTATACAAAACCTCTCATTAAAGTCATAATACAGCTGTATTAGGTATTTAGTCTCAAAATGCTCATCTCCCACCCTCCCTTTCTCCCTACAGATGCAGTATGTGTTTATATTCCAAGCTTTGCTAGAGCACTACCTGTACGGGGACACAGAGTTAGAAGTGACGTCTCTGGAGTCTCACCTGAATAAGCTGTATGCTCCTTTACCTGGAGCTGGCTGTGGAGGCCTGGAGGCAGAGTTTAAGGTAGCACAAAAACAGCTTTTTTTTTTCTTGCTTTTTGGATGTTTGGAAATTATATTGTTCTGGGATCATGTTGTTTTTCTTATGTTCTATTTTAATTATTATCTTTTTCTCTCTTTTAGAAACTTACCTCCATTAAAATCCAGAATGACAAGATGAGAACAGGGAACTTGCCTGCCAACATGAAGAAAAATCGTGTTTTGCAAATCATTCCATGTGAGTTATGTATCAACGTTTAATAATCAGATTATGAATCGTGAGAACATATTTTGATTAATCAAAAACATGTTACCGTTAATATGTTAGAGGTCAGTAGCACACACACACACACACACACACATATATATATATTCATCAAGGATGCATTAATTTATTAAAAGTGACAGGAAAGACTACATTTATACAACATGTTTCATATAAATGCTGTTTTTATTTTATTTTTTAGTCATCTAAATAATCCTCAAAAAAGAAAGGTTTCCACAAAAATATTAAGCAGCAAAACTTATTTTCAACATTGTTAATAATAATAATAAAGGTTTTGAGCATCAAATCAGCATATTAGAATGATTTTTGAAAGATCATGGGACACTGAAGACTGTAGTAATGATGCTGAAAATTCAGCTTTGCTATCACAGAAGTGAATAATATAAAAAAATATATTCAAATAGAAAACAGTCATTTTAAATTGTAAAAATATTTCAAAATATTACTGTTTTATTGATGAGCATAAGAATAATTTTTATATATATATATATATAAGCATTTTAAAAATCTTACTGACCCCAAACTTTTGAACGGTAGTGTAATTGTTCCTAACATGTTTTCTGCTGGAAAAAAAACACACATTTATATAATTTATACTTTTTCTAGGATATAATTATATTATACTTTATACCTTTATCCTTTTACAAGTTATTTGGCAGCTGCTTTTATACAAAGTGACTTGTAGTAAATTTATGGTGTACATTTATCAGCAAGTGCATTCCTGTGTTTTTTTTTTTCTGAATCTTCGCTGTTTCTTCCAGATGAGTTTAACAGAGTGATCATCCCTGTAAAACGAGGGGAGGAGAACACAGACTACATCAACGCCTCTTTTATAGATGTGAGTAAAACCTGTCTGACCTCATCCAACATTTACTCCCAACTAACCGTGATATCGCTCCGTGAAGCCTGGAGGTTATGCAACAATATTCCAGAGACCACACAACGTGCTTTTCTTTTCTTTTGGGAGTGGTTTAAACACATTTTTCTGTCATGAAGTTATACGGACGCCCATGCTGAGATTAGGAGCCTGGGACGGTGAGCATTGCTCTGTTCCAAAACGTAGTCACAAGCTCACTGGAAAAAAAATTAAATGATGATTATAAATATATTTATTTATTCTATGCTAAAAAAGTGTCTGTATTACAAACTCTTTTAAAATCAGTTGATGCTGAGTGTCTAAAATTCAGATCAATCACTTAGGATGTTGCATGACGATTAGGATGTTGCCTTAGAAGACATCTGCTTAAGCAGTAGGCAGTGAGGCAGCTCACTAGGTTTTGGGACAGACCTCATGTGTTCATCCCTCCATCGCAGATCAGTGAGAGTGGGGTAGCTTTGTTTTGGATAAATGCCCTTTCACTTCCTCTTCTATTTGTGTGGCTGAAGCACTTAATCAAAAGGTAATCAAACAGAGGAAAAACTTCTCCAGTGCTATAAGTCGCTTTGCAGTCTGGAAGATAACTATACTGATGAACAAAAGCCTGTTTTGTGCCTTCTTACTGTACGTGCCCACCGGCACAAATAAATCCACTTAGTACTGCCCAAAGAGTGCTAGAAATCTAAAATATGCAGCAGTGTGGTCTATGATTGCTTTTAATAAACTGTTAATAATATAATCATCATGTACATTACCGTTCAAAAGTGTGGGGTCAGGATTTTTATTTTTTTTGAAAGAGAAATTATGACTTTTATTCAGCAAGGATGCATTAAGTTGATCAAAAGTGACATCAAAGTCATTTTATAATATTACAAAAGATTTATATGAAAAGTTATGTTCCTTTGAACTTTCTATTCATCAAAAATCATTAAAAATGTATGTTTTTTTTAGTTGAAACTGTTTTCAACATTGATAATAATAAATGTTAATATTAATAAATGGCATCACAGGAATAAATTACATTTTAAAATAACTAAAAATAGAAAATTGTAATAATATTTCACCATATTACAGTTTTTACTGTATTTTTGATCTAATAAATGCAGACTTGGTGAGAATAAGATACTTTTTTTCAAAAACATTATAATCTTACTGACCCTAAACTTTTGAATGGTAGTGTATATCCACGATTACAGCTGCCCAGTTTGTTGAAATGTACAAAGTAGACATTCTTTGTGTGTGTGTGCAGGGTTATAGGCAAAAGGACTCGTACATGGCATGTCAGGGGCCGCTGCAGCACACCATTGAGGACTTCTGGAGAATGATCTGGGAGTGGAGAAGCTGCTCTATTGTTACGCTGACCGAGCTGGAGGAGAGAGGACAGGTAAGTTCACATGCTTTCTGTCTTTTTGTTTGTAGCATCTGTGATCATGCTAACTCTTTTATATATACAGTGGGGCAAAAAAGTATTTAGTCAGCCACCAATTGTGCAAGTTCTCCCACTTAAAAAGATGAGAGAGGCCTGTAATTTTTATCATAGGTATACCTCAACTATGAGAGACAAAATGAGAATAAAGATCTGGGACAGTTACAGAAACATTGTTAGGGGAAAAAAAAAACATTTCACCCCACCTGTTGTGACCAAAAATAAAATCTGTCTCTTCCTCACTCTCTGCAGGAGAAGTGTGCTCAGTATTGGTCTAGTGATGGTGTGATGGTTTGTGGGGACATGTCTATTGAGTTGAAGAGGGAGGAGGAAAGTGAAAGCTACACTGTTAGGGACCTTCTTGTCACCAATAACAGAGTGAGTCCACTTCATAGCATCTCCTGAAAGAGATTTATGTGTCTTTTATCACTGTATTTTAATGTTTGCCATTGTTGTAATTGCCATTCTCCTTTTACTTTTTCTCTGCAGGAAAATAAGTCTCGTGCTGTGAGGCAGTTTCATTTTCACGGCTGGCCAGAGGTGGGCATCCCATCTGATGGGAAGGGTATGATCAACATCATCGCTGCAGTTCAGAAACAGCAGCAGCAGTCTGGAAACCACCCAATCACTGTGCACTGCAGGTAAGCCACACCTACTCCTCTAGCCAATCAGGAGCCCGAAACATGAAACTTCATTTTGCATAATTTGTATTAATATATTTGTATATTAATATATATTCATATTGTAATATAGTTTGTTCTTATGACAACTGATTTTTTTTTAATTCTTTTATTTCTTCATGTTCAATATGGTGGCTTTTTGTGAGGCATAATCTACATTCCAAATGCAAAATCTATTTTTACTCTCATTTGCTGCTTTGTGTGGGTTAATTTTGGATTGCTAAATTGCAATCCAAAATTAAATTAATTGCAATTCGAAAGTTTGGGGTTGGTACAATTTTTAAATGTTTTTGAAAGAAGTCTCTTATGCTTACCAAGGCTGCATTGATTTGATCATGAATACAGTAAAAACAGTAATATTGTGAAATATTTAAAGTTCAGTAGAACAGCATTTATTTGAAGTGGAACCTTTCAACTTTTTTGAAATGGAAACACAAATGTCTTTACTGTCACTTTGATCAATTCAATGTGCCCTTGTTGAATAGTGAAAAGTATTGATTTATTATGATCATTTGTTAAATCTTACTGCCCCTTTTGAAAAGTTGTGTATTTTTTTAATAAAAACAAATCAGGACATAACAAGTTATGTATTTATTTTATGGTTGTTACAGCAGTATACTACTCAGATTATTACATATAGAGTTATTCAACCTTACCGTAAATCTTCTAGTCTGGATACAGGACATATTGGTTAGACAGGAATGCCAACTTTAATAGGTCTCACTGGTTTGGCAGCTTAAGTAAGATTTAGTGGTTTTGTAATTCTGGAAGGCATCCATAGGTGCTTAACCAAAACCTGTCCATAATTACATCTCCAAAGCACTCGGTAATGATGAAACGGATAGAGTTGCTGTGTCCAGTGGGATTTCAGGGTCAGCCAATTAAGGAAGGTAGAAACAGACTCATTAAAATTCACAGAGCGGTGGGTAATTGATGTTTGTGTGTTAACAGTGCCGGAGCAGGGCGCACGGGGACATTCTGTGCTCTGAGCACGGTCCTGGAGCGGGTGAAGGCGGAGGGCATTCTGGACGTTTTTCAGACGGTAAAGAGTCTAAGACTACAGAGACCGCACATGGTGCAGACACTGGTGAGGAAACACGTCATTCACGATGCAATGTTGACCTACTGAATTTAACAAAGTGCAGTTTAATTGTTTTTGAACGACTGTTGTTTTTGCCAGAGATTTAAAACTAGAGCTGCACTAAGAGAAAATTGTGATAAAAAATTGCAATTGTGATTGAAAATGTGAGTGAAAAAAATACGTTTCAGGTTTGCTGTACTTGTTTATAGGGCTGCACAATTTGGCCAAAATGTTGTTGTTATATATCAATATGAGTCATGACTATAATAATAAATCATTATTATTTTGATTATTATTATTATTACTACTACTAATTAAAGGGGTCTTATGATGTTGCTAAAAAGAACATTATTTTGTGTATTTGGTGTAATGCAATGTGTTTATGCGGTTTAAGGTTCACAAAACACATTATTTTCCCCATACTGTACATTATTGTTTCTCCTCTATGCCCCGCCTTTCTGAAGCGTGAACATTTTTATAAAGCTCATCGATCTGAAAAGCGAGGTGCGCTCAGATTGGCCAGCTATCCAGTGCGTTGTGATTTGCCGAATACCTCAAGCGTGTGATGGAAATGTTACGCCCCTTACCATATTGTGATGCCGTGTCCGGCCGGAGCAACGAGACAAAAACATTAAAACCCATTACAAACGAGGCATTTGTAGCATCCAGTGAGGACATAATTACAGATTATAATGACTTATACTGTCTTTTTACGCGTTGTATTGCATTGTGCCGCATAAACATAAAGCCATGTCTGCATTTGTGATCGGAGAAATGACAAGCAACAAGCGCTACTTTTCGCTTTCGCAATGAAACACACAGCGTCTTCACAACATGGCGGCGGTGGTGGCAGCAACAATAAAGTTACACCTTCTTTCTTTGCATGAACATTTGGGCGGCATTATGCAAATCTTCCCACATCGTGACGTAGACATGTGGGGGCGTGTTTAAACGAGGCATTTTAGGAGGGCGTGGACGAGTCTTAAGTTTTATAAAGAATATCTCTTTGGGTTTGAGGGATCTTATCTATTCACGAACAGCTTGTAACACTCCAAAGAGAAGGGGAATCTTGAAATCGCATCATATGACCCCTTTAAACAAAATAAGAAATATTACTATTGTAATTTACTATTACAGTTGTAATGTTCACTGTAAAATAAAAACAGTCAAATATTTATGATGATGATACTAATCATTTAATTTTATATTACAATTGTAAAATTACAATACTAATATTTATGGCCGTCTCCATTTACCAACATTTATTTTGGCAGAAACCACATTAAACCCTTAAAGCTTCTCTTTTCGGTCATTAAATTATGGGAAGATGATTGACATGTTGCATTCTGAAATGCACAGTATGTTCAACTCAAATTCAGAGGTGTTGCAGAGATGAGTTTGTGTGGAGTGTCATTTACTGCAAGCCGTTCTAAGAATCTGAAAACACTGGATTACGAGCTGCTTACGTATAAATGAAGACAGTGCCGCATTTCACTCTAAAACACACAGTGCATATATATATTTTATTCAGTTGTAGCATTTGCGATTTGATAATCGTGTTAAGCCATATAGTGATTCTGCTTTTATTTTAATTAATCGTGCAGTCCTAGTAAAACATCATTAGAACAGGAAAAATGGGAGGGGGGTGATACGTTACATTTTAAATCTCAATTTTTTGGGAAATAATCATCATCATCTCTTGTTTTGCTTCAAATACTTTAATCTAAATATCTCAAGGCCGTCTCAACTCACTACATCTTGCTTTTCCCCACAGGAGCAGTATGAGTTCTGCTACAAAGTGGTCCAGGAATACATTGATGCCTTCTCTGACTACGCCAACTTCAAGTAAAGCCACGCCCACCTGCAGAAGATCGGACAGACTTTCCCAGTCATGCACTCACGTCCACACTTTCACAAAAACACCGCTAAATGAGACAGACTGCCAGCGCAAAGCAAAAGGGAATGAAAATCCTTTGGCCGGCAAGCACGAGAACACATTGGTGCTGAAGATGGAAAGAAAACAAACAAAGAAAACACCATTAGAGATGCCTTCTTGAATATTTTGTGATATTGCTCTTGTTAATAAGGCCCTTACCCATTTCTCTCAGTGTAAATATGCTCTTGTATTTTTTCTTTTTCATTTGTTTGGTTTTAGAAGCCGTTCTGTTGCGGTTTTTAGAGTGACCTTAATATAGTTTACTGGTAAATAAATGCATATATGAATAGCGCTATAGAGACAGACGTGAAAGAGAGGTAGCAAGATGAGGGTGCTTTTCACTGAGCGTTTTAACAAGAACTTGCTTCTTTCTCTGCAGTTGAGAGACTGAAACCTATTTGAATGGCAGCTCAATCCCACTTGCCTGTAGCTACATAGCGCAGAATGCGGCAAAATTAACCAATCGTGGTGCTTCAGCAACTGTAAATGCGTGCATTCGCAGAAAACCCTTCACTGTACTTTTCGATTGTTTACTGGAGTGGCAGATATCATTTTGAGTGTTTTGACACTCTCATTGAGTCCATTTTTTTGGGGGTGTGACTAAGGCATCCCTTAGAAATGAAGATGTGAAGTGTGTCTTTGTAGTGTCAGTTTTGTTAGATAGTGTGCCAGACCCGACTTGTGTTCTGCCTTGGTCCAAACTAGACAATGGTAGAGGAAGATAAGACTTAAAAAGACAAACAAGAGGAAACCCTGAGTGTTAAGACTGGATAAATTCAGTTCTGGATAAACTCTTCACTTAATTTTTCTTTTGTGTAGTTTTGTCCCCTTTTTAAAGTTTCATTCCATGCTTTTTTTCCCCAAACATCTTTTCCTTTCAAGATCGCTCTAAAAGCACCTTCTGTATTTGCGATTGTAACCAAGGAAGTGATGCTTACTTTCCCGGATGTCTGATAATTGGCCTAAACAACTGTGCTTGACAATAAGGTTTCATAATGTATACGCAGTTACTTTTCCTTAATTTGAAGATAAATGATCCTACCGGCCCGTCTACTTGCAAGGTACTGGGGCAAAGTTGATCCAGAAAGTTCTAGTAGAAATGACACATGATCACCTGATCATCTGTTCCTGCCCATGTAAAGGACTTCAGCCATTGTGCCAAAGTCAACTAGCCCTTTCCAGCTCCACTGAGCCAGTTAGATTGATATATGACGCTTTCAGCCCTTAGCGGTGAGTACTTTCAACTTCTCCAAGCAAAAAGAACAGGTCGATGGTATGAATGAGGACATGTATTGTCGTTTTAACTAGTGGAAACATCTAAAGCTGATTGTCAGTGGAAAGCAAGTTATTTTCCAGGGAATGATTTATGTAGGTTAAGCCCTCGTTCCACACTGCCTTGTGTTAGGAAATGTAAGTTTTATGAAATGTATGATTTAGCTCCTAAATAAACCCAATAGGTGTCTTTCAAAATCACTCACCCATCTGTCATTCCATGTTAACAGGGTTCTCGATGGAAACTGTTTTTTATATTATTACAGATCCATGATGTTCCGAATTATGAATTACGGATTTCTATTACAGCTTCCTGTGGGCTTCATCTTAAGATATTCCATGAAATGCTGACGGATTTGCTTGAATATTGTGCGAGTCGGCTGTTGTGATTTGCTAACCCTTTCCACATGAGACAGTGTGCCAATAGCAGCCTCTCAGAGGCACGATCCTTCTTCAGAGGTGGGAAAAAGTGCCTCATCATGTTCCTGTAGCTTCAAGCATATTCCCGCCTGCTCTTTAGTACCCATGTTCTCCCAATCCATTGGGACATTGTGGGCTGTATGGCGTATGATAATCTGTAATGGAACCTAAATAGTTACTGGTTGGTTGCTGTTTTTGGGTTTTTTTCAAGCTTTTTTTTTGTCTTCTTTGCTTACATACCATATAAAACCATCCTGGAGGAAGCACCAGATTTCCGGTCAAGTCCCTCAAAACCTAAGCTCTTAATGTATGGAGAGCAATCTAGTTCTTCTGGTCAAGAAGGGAAGCCACGTGTCTGGTGGCTCACTTCATTCTTCTGTTGAATGTGACATTGAAAGGACCTGCTTGGATAAGCAAAAGAAAGAATGAGAACAAGACTGAAAAGTAAAGGATTCTGCTCTCCAAAAATCCCATGGAAATTGGTTCTAAATTTCACATTTTCACAACAGTTTTACATTCCATAAATCCTAAAAACATTCCCCTTTCTGATTTTTCATTTCTTCTTTATGCACCCTTCTGTACATAATGTAAGGTTATTTATATTTCATTCCTATCTGTTGCCTTGCTTTAGTTTTATTTTTCTCGCTTTTTTTTAAATACTTGTATATTAAACTGTACCGGGACCATTTTTAAATGTATTAGATATTTTCCCCCTATTTTTAATTTGGTATTGTCTTAAAATCTTAATTTTTTAATTTACATCTGTTTTTTTTTTTCTAGTGTTTTGTTATTCAAATTTGAATATATATGTATATATAATTATATATATGATGCAAATTATATATAATTATATAATGCCAAACGGCCTTTCTAAACAAGATACTGTGCAAACCTAATAAAAGTGCTTGAGATTTTATCTGCAGTCATTTTACTTTGTGCATCTCCAAAACTTTAGAAATATAATTTTCATGTCTCAATATGTACTCTACCATTCAAAAGTTTTAGATATATATATTTTTTTACTTTTATTTGGTGAGGATGTATTAAATTGATCTATAGTGACAGTAAAACAAACATACAAATTCATCAAACAGTCCTGAAACAAAATGTATCAGTTTCTAAAAAAATTTTAAGCAGCACAACCATTTTGAACATTAATAATAACAATTCTTGAGTACCAAATCGGCATATTAGAATGATTTCTGAAGGATCATGTGACACTGAAGACTGGAGTAATAGCTGCCATCACAGGAATAAATTACATTTTAAAATATATTAAAATAAAAAAACAGGTTTTTTTTATTGTAATAATATTTTACAATATTGCTGTTTTGACTGTTTTAAACAAATGCAGCTTTGGTGAGTGTTCTTTCTTGGTGAGAATTGATCCCTGAGGGGAAATTGAGAGAGAGAGTCACATCACCTTGTCTTCCATCCTTCCTGGCCCTTTAGACCTGGTGTCAGACCTGAGATGTGAAAGGATTATCACTGGAGACCCCTGTGCTTGTTTAAATACCATTTGACAAGAACTCAATCAGATCTTGAAACCCTGTGATGAGTCAGTCGTACACATTCTCTGCTCCGATCACCCCGAGGGAGAACTTCTGAGTAATTAAGACCACAGTCAGGCTGGAGTGTTTGCACAGTGTTTTTCTCTCTGGGCCAGTGTGCGTTTCATGTGGGTCAGGGGGTCACAAACGATGGATGTGAGGTCACACTGGCCACTTTTTACAGCTTAGAGGAAATGAGCTTGACATTTGCTTTTGTAATAGGACATGCTCATCAAGAATGTGTGATATTGGGGTCACTGGAATTGCCATGTTTAAAAAAAGGAAAAATGACAGAATAGTCTATACATGTATGATAAATATCGACAATGTTCAAGTTTAGATGGCTGGTGGCACAATAAATGTAGAAAAATGTAGAATTTCTTAAAAGCCTATACTTAACTGTTCATTATTATTTCAAATAAATGCTGCTCTTTTTAACTTTCTATTCATCAAAAAGTCCTGAAAGAAATATATCATGCTTTCCACAAAAATATTCAGCTGTTTCAAATATTCAGCAACTGAAGTTATGGCTGGTAAAAATTCAGCTTTGCCATCACACAAATAAGTTACATTTTAAAATATATTAAAATAGAAAATACTTATTTTTAATTGTAATAATATTTCACAATATTACAGTTTTGACTGTATTTTAAATTAACTAAATGCAGCCTTGGTGAGCATAAGAGACTTCTTTTAAAAACATAACCAAAAGTCTAACTTTTCAACCATGTATAGTTAGTTTCAGTGTTGGGGAAAGTTACTTTTAAAAGTAATGCATTACAATATTGCGTTACTCCATAAAAAAGTAACTAATCACGTTACTTAGTTACTTGTTATGGAAAGTAATGCGTTACGTTACTTTTGCGTTACTTTTTAAATCTGGACAGGGCTTGCTTGTTTGTTTTTCAAATAATAAAATTATATTTTTGGTAACTATAAAAGCCTTTTCACACCAAAAGTGAAAGGAATAAGTACATTTATGTCCGTACAGTAGAATGCAGAAGAAGAAATTTCAACACACTTCAGCAATAAAAAAAGACACACAAATGTTTGTCTAGAGTAATTTGTGCTTATTAGTACGGTTGAACTGGATCATCGAAGGCCAGCAGCAAAGACATTGCTTAATAGAATGGCATTAAATACATAAAGGATATTTGTGTTGTTTAACATTTAATTCTTGCAGGTTTGCGTCATATTCTGAGTTGCATTATTTTAATTAATTTTGAGGAATACTGAATCTGTGTTTTTTTTTGTTTTGTGAGTGAGATGAATGAATGCATATTTATATTTATTTTAGAACTACAGTAACATCTGATTTCTCTCGACATGGGGACAGGAGAGCTGTCAATCAATAAATTGGGGGAAAAAAAGTAACTCAGATATTCTCTTGTAAATTAAAAAGTAATGCGTTACTTTACTAGTTACTTGAAAAAAGTAATCTGATTACGTAACTCGCATTACTATAATGTACTAACACTTGTTAGTTTATATTCTCTTTTCTTTTGTTGCCTGGTCTTTAAAAAGTTTACTCTTGAAAAATTAAATTAAATTAATACATTTGCATTTAAAAAGGTAAATAGATATATATAATTTTATTTTAATAAGTTCCTTTTAAATTAAATTGCTGTCTAAATAAAATTATAGATAAATAATTATATAGCGATTAAATAAATAGAATCCCTTATTTAGTGCTTACTTTTTTCTCTTTTCTTTAATTAGCACTTTGGCACATTCTTGACCATTCTTTTGAAGCTGAAAATCTGAATAGCGTCAAATTTACGCATGTGTGACGTAGTTGCCAAATGTGTCTGGGTGTAAATCGTGATGTGTATATTTACATGAGTGTTTTGTTGGAGAAAGAGGACACTGTCCCGTTGGGGTCAACAGTGTTTGGAGATGATAATTGGAATTGAGCTCATCTTTCACATGCTCTCCTCCCAATGGAAACGCAATGACCAGGCAAAGTGTTTGAGGACTGGGGAGGTCAGTGTGTGTGTGTGTGTTTAGACAGGGAGGGGAGATCTGGTGTGAGACATAAATTGTGAGGAAGAGGAGGAGGAAGATTCCAGAGAATGAGCTCAGAAGCTCACTGAACCGTTCACTTGAGGGAAACGAGACCATATCAGGATTACCAAGACCAGGACTTCACAGTAGAGGAAGTGGAACTACTACAGAAGATCATTCAGCAAAAGACGTGCCAATAGATACAAGGTAATAACAATGTTTAGATTTGCTTTTAGGTTGTCTTTGAAAATGTTGCTATTATTGATGTATTGACAGTAATTCGTAGATAAGTCTTTAGACATTATAGTCTCCATTGTGCTTTATTGTCTCTTAAACATCATTGCTATCATACTTTTTAGTCAAACATTTTTCCTGAAATTGTTAGGCTGGTAAACCTAGACCTGACTGACTGTTAAACGTGTCAGTGCAGTTACTGGCCCCTCACTTACTCTCCATTTGTCTGGTCAGTCTCTGTTCTCTTCCCTCAGTTATGGTGCACATCTGCAGGCTGTTTGTGGTGATGGGGATGGTGATGTTTCTAAGTGCCCAGTTTGCCAGCTCTCAGCACTGGTCTCATGGCTGGTACCCTGGAGGAAAGAGAGAGATAGACGTTTACGATCCTTCAGAGGTGTGTGAATATTTCTAAAGAAATGTAAGTCTGTGAGAAAGAACAATACTGCCAGAAAAGGGCTGTCTATTTGCAACGTGGTGCACATTGTAAAAAAAATTATGTTTAACAAAAAAAAATTAAAAATGGTTTACTGTAACCACGTGGTTGGTAAATTGGTTTGGATATTAGATTTTAAGAAATTTGGTTAGATTTACTTACCAAAAATTAAAAATAATTTCTCAATCAGATCAATGTTGAAAACAGTTGTGCTGCTTAATTTTGTGTTTTTTTTTAAACATGCTAAAAAAAATTCAAAACAACAGCATTTATTTGAAATAGAAATTGTTTGTAATATTATAAATGTATTTACTGTCACTTTATTTTTGATTATGCTGTTTAATAAATTATGTGTATTGCATTATTTTAGCGTCATTTGACTTAACGTTGACGAGGTTTTGTGTTTGTGTGGTAGCACCGTAGGCTACTATCTTTATATGTTTATCAGCCTTTGTTTATGGAAAGACCTATTTTGATGTGCTAAGCCATCATGTTGCTTTCTATTTTATTTGAAAATCAGGTTTCAGAAGAAATTAAACTCTGTGAAGCAGGGAAATGCAGCTTCCTGAGACCCCATGGAAGAAGCATTCTGAAGACAATACTGGTGGGTACAGGTGTTGTTTTGGCTTATAGCCTCGTAGTTAAATAGTCATGATGGGATATTGTGAATATTTATCTAAAACTTAACTAACTTAATGGCTTTAACAGCTGGATGCCCTCATACGGGATTTCCAAAAGAGAAAGTGACACCGAGATGACGCATCAGCCCATGTCCAAAGAACCATCATTTCATGCAAACACATTAGGCCTGCATTTGCATCCAAATTATTCTGTGATATTTCTTTTTTTTTTTATATATATATATATATATATCTGTAAGTTTTTAACGCTGAAGCAAAAAAAATTTTTTATGTAGGCTAATAAAGCATTGGCTGTTAATTTAATTTTCAAGTACAGTTGGATTTTATGTTCACTATGGCACTTTCGGTACATTATGAACATACTGATCCCACTCAAATATCATATTGCCATCACCAGTAAAAAGAAATGATCAAAATGATCAATAGAAATGATCAATATAACCCATTAACTCTCAACTGACCCTGGTACTGAGGCTTTTGATAATACAAGAGATAGTCAATGAAGTCGTGTAGAGGTTTGCAGGAAAAAACATCTACTGATTCAGACAAGTTCCCCTCAGAGAAAGAAACGGCTGAGACTTATTCTGAGCGTGAAAGCACACTGAAACCGTTATGCCACCATCATGTCCTCTCTCTCTCTCTCTCTCTCTCTCTCTCTCTCTCAAGCACACACACACACACACACAGTAATTTGTGACAGCCTACATTCACATGGAATATAATGTATGTTCTCTTTTAATCCAGAAAACAGCAATGAACACGACTTGGACAAAGGCATTACATTCATATGTATAGTTTTCATATTGATTGTACATAAATGCTTTTGTCTGTTTAGGCAGTTCTCCAGTCAATGATTCCAGCAACTGATGACATCCCCTAAAGGAATAAAGATCATGCAATAGAAAGACATGCACAATTTCAAATCAAATAACTGAACAATCACAATCATTATTTTTGTAATACAAATGTAACTATGTGACAGAATGAAAAATGAAATAAGCAGGAACGAGTTCACTTTAAACAAGCACCCAACTACCCAACTTTCTGGCTGCAAGCACAGACCTTCAAAAATGAAAGAGCATTTTGTTCTCTACCGGTAACTAGAATATTCATTTATTCATTGTTGCAATGCGCTCTTTGATTGCAGAACCTTAATGTTTAAAGGAATGTAGAGATCAAAATGGATATAAAAATTAAAGTTTCCTAAATGTATTATTTCTCTTTACAGCACTCGTTCCTGAAGCTTGCCAAGCCCCTTTCCAGCTTGACTCCACTGATTGTAGCTGCCAAGGAAGCCATCAAGAATAGCAGCCGTTAAGATTTTCCCCCTACCCACACACACAAGCATACACATTCACACAGACACACACACACACAGAGTGCAAGTACAGTGTGTTTACGTGTGATAGCACAATTACACAATATCTGAATCTGGACACAAACACTAACACAAGCACACGCTTGCACATGCACTTGCCCTTATAAGGGTGATTGACAGCTGTTCAAGGCCTTTCGGATGGGATTGGCCCTGGTCCCTGCCCTCAAACACGTTGTGATGTATGGAACTGCCACACCAGTCCATCAGTGTGTGTCCACCTCTACACATCTGGAAAGGGGATAGAAAAACTGAAAAACAACTCTTGTGTTCCTTCTCTCTGGAATCAAAGATGATGTGTATTACAGTAGACCTCAAGAATTATCGAGTTTATTCTCTTATTTAATATATTCTGAACTGTCTTGGATTACTAGCAACCTTCTTTGGGTTTTACAGGGTTTTTCCTGTGCCTGAAGATGTGTACCTCCAAATCTCGGGATCTCCTCAAGACATCTGCATGATGCTATTCACAGCAATCATTATCTTTCTACACTGTGTGTGTGCAAAGTCAGAGAGCATAGTATGCTAGAGAGAGAGAGACAAAGGCTACATGAGGCAACTTTTTTGTGAGCAATGTTGTTTGGGCACTTTCCCATTGAGAATGGGTAACAAATTTCTATCTGGATACTTTAGATTGTTCGTGGGCCCTGTGTCTCACCTGGTTGTCCGTTGATGGCAACATTGCTCAAAAAGTTGCCCCGTTTATCATCAGCCAAAGAGAGAGAGAGAGATGACATGTAAGAACTAAGATGAGATATATATATATATATATACACTGAATATATAAATCATTCCTAGTTTTTTTTAGACTGTCATAGTAATATTCTTATGTATTATCGTTTTATTGCTGTATTACAGTATAGATAGATAGATAGATAGATAGATAGATAGATAGATACATACATACATACATACATAGAAATAAAATTATATACATTATAATATATAGTATATACTGTAATTTTGTATAGTATAACAAAATATAAATTAGATTTTTTTCCCCCCAAATTAAAATCAATTTTGTTTTTATTTAAACTTAGACATTTCGTTTTATTCGGCAGTATTTTGTTTGGCCACCAGATGGCGCAAATGGACATACTTATCAAAATTCATTAGGACCAGGACTGATCAAGTTAATATTGACAGTATTGTAAAAACTCAATTAAATTCAGTGCAGCACCTGTAAGTTTTTAACGCTGAAGCAAAAAAATTTTTTTATGTAGGCTAATAAAGCATTGGCTGTTAATTTAATTTTCAAGTACAGTTGGATTGTATGTTCACTATGGCACTTTCGGTACATTATGAACATACTGATCCCACTCAAATATCATATTGCCATCACCAGTAAAAAGAAATGATCAAAATGATCAATAGAAATGATCAATATAACCCATTAACTCTCAACTGACCCTGGTACTGAGGCTTTTGATAATACAAGAGATAGTCAATGAAGTCGTGTAGAGGTTTGCAGGAAAAAACATCTACTGATTCAGACAAGTTCCCCTCAGAGAAAGAAACGGCTGAGACTTATTCTGAGCGTGAAAGCACACTGAAACCGTTATGCCACCATCATGTCCTCTCTCTCTCTCTCTCTCTCTCTCTCTCTCTCTCAAGCACACACACACACACACACAGTAATTTGTGACAGCCTACATTCACATGGAATATAATGTATGTTCTCTTTTAATCCAGAAAACAGCAATGAACACGACTTGGACAAAGGCATTACATTCATATGTATAGTTTTCATATTGATTGTACATAAATGCTTTTGTCTGTTTAGGCAGTTCTCCAGTCAATGATTCCAGCAACTGATGACATCCCCTAAAGGAATAAAGATCATGCAATAGAAAGACATGCACAATTTCAAATCAAATAACTGAACAATCACAATCATTATTTTTGTAATACAAATGTAACTATGTGACAGAATGAAAAATGAAATAAGCAGGAACGAGTTCACTTTAAACAAGCACCCAACTTTCATTTCTGCTGGCTGCAAGCACAGACCTTCAAAAATGAAAGAGCATTTTGTTCACTACCGGTAACTAGAATATTCATTGCAATAACACAGATGACTTTTCTGTTATCTCTTGTCTTGTGTTGTGTGTAGATGTTTGGGGTTTCACTATTGCACAATTACAGAAGTAGCTCAGCCAAACAAAAAAACAAAAAAAAACAAACAAAAAAAAAGATCATGTATTTTAGCTGGAAGTAATGGTTTGAAGTTTTAAAAAAATGGATTACTTGCTAGAATGCTACATTTCTCCAAATCTTTTCTGATGAAGAAGCAAACTAATCTGAGTCTTGAATGGCCCGAGGGTAGGTAAATTATCAGCAAATTTTCATTTTTGGTTGAATTATTCCTTTATAGATCTTGCAAGATGAGTCATAGTATTTCTTTTAGATTTCTTAATGTGTTTATTCAAATAAGTTCCACCACTTGAACCACAACACATAGGCCTAATTGTTATGGTTTAATACGTCCTCCAGGTTTAACAAATCCAAAAACATTTTCCTATAGCTATCAGATGTAAAATAATACATCAAGATCGATCAAAATAATAGATAAGATTCTTGTGTATATTCTCTCACACTTTACGTCAGACACCATATAATCAAGTAAAGTAAGGAGGAGGGACCTGGAACTGCTCAAACTCCTTCCAGTTATTTTTCTACATGCTATAACAACTTCATAAGCAAAAATAGATGCTGAATAGTCGTCAGTTGATAGTTTGCATTCGTGCTGTAGCTTTTGCGAAAGAGGTGAGTTGTAAGGCCAGAGATTTTCTTGGCCGCAAATTTTCCAGGTTGCTGAATATTGCTTATAGATATAAAAAAAAATATATATATATATATAGTATAACTTCTAAATGCTTACCTTTGGGGAAAACAAATAATTGCTGTTGCCTTACAGAAATAATATTTTCATATCGAAAAGCTATTCTGAGCTAAGTGTAGGCTATGTCATCGTTGGAGAATTTGTTTCTGCATTTAGAGCTGTGTTTTAAATAGATTTGTAAGCGCGTGAGATGTCAGCACAACACTCCCGAGTAGATTTAGTCCACTTGGATACTTTTCCCTGGGTAAAGTATCCATGTCTTTTTCTTGGATTTATGTCATTGCTTTATTAAGTTTGTCATCTTTCAAAGCGGAACTAACATTTGATCAGTTATCATAAAAACTCCAGATTTCACTTCCTTTGTTCGCGCGGATGATCGACGTCGATGTAACGGCGTAACTTTGTAAGTTTCACTGTGTAGTTTAGTTAGACTATATCTATTTGTTTACACGCTTGAAACTGGAAATACGCCAATAATAACGTTTGATGCAAATACATTTATATGATATACTACATTAATGTGCACAACTCCATTTACAGTAAAGTCAAGTACTTATTTAAAAACTATAGGCAATGAAAATTGACTTGTTTTCTTGCTTTTCTTTCGATTGCATTTTTAAATGTTACTCAAGACTCCAAATTCGATCGTATGTAGCCTACTTACAAAGAGTTAGCGGTTTCTTTTTCTAATGAAGCACTTTGATTTCTTCCCAAGGGGTTGTCATGAGAGAACAGATCGATATTGCGTCAACGAGGTGATTAAAACCAGATGAAACTGCTCAAGTTAGACATGAGACATAACCGAGTCACTTGTTTAGTGAGAATTAACCCAGAACGGAGCATGTTCACACCCTCATGTCGTTAGCCCGTACGATTTTCTTTCTTCAACACAAAAGGCAGATTTTTAAGGAATGACATTCACCTTGTTTACATAGCCTACGATGAATAATGACTGTCATCTACTTTTGGTTCGACAGAAGAAAGAAAGTCATACGGGGTTTGAAGAACGATGACAGAAGTTTCATTTCTGGACGAACTAGGCTATGCAACGTGACCAAGCTAACCCACCCTGGATTATACTGTCAAATTACAAAACCGGATTTGAACAAAATGCATGGATTCTCACAGGCTCTGACACAATGATGAAAGAATGTGTGGTAGGCCTATATTAAAAACGACGTACATTACCAATAAATCATGAAATACTTATAATAAATTAGGGCTCTCCCTGCTAGCACACTTATATCACAGCGACGTCTATTTGACATCTGCATTTACATCTGCAAGACGTATTTTTTAGAGTGTTTTCACATATCATCTGCGATATGTCTATAGGACGTTTCCTATTAGATGTCATTTAGAAAATGTCTTTAAGATGTTTATGATTTAGAATGTAACTGATATCTTACAGACGTCTATCAGATGTTTGTACACAGCAGATGCTTTCCAGATGAAGCAATGTTTAACAGACATCTTGCAGATGTACATGTGCTATCTGCGCTTATAGTTTACAGTAACAAATTGCAATTGTTAATCTCTTGTTTTTGTTCTTAACTCATTCACTTCCTTTTGATGAAAACAATATTGTAGGCTATGCCTAACTAGTAGTTTCAATATTGGTGTGGAATCCGATGACACACACACACACACACACAAAAAGCAAGTTATATATGGGATTAGATCTCTGCCACAATTCTGAACGTTTCAAATTCACAAAGAAGAAAGTATTTCCAGTGCACGAAAATATGGATAATATGGATAATTCTAGCCAATCAGAGACAAGGCTGCTAAATTCTGATTGGCTGCCTTGACAACCAATCACAACATTCCTTGCATTACCATGACAGCTGAAGAGGATAAATACAGTGCATGCATAATTATTATGCAAGTTGATATTCTGATCATATTTTTTTCCAAGCACATTTGACCAATTCCAAACGACATCAATCTAAATAACTCCTATTAATCTTGTATTTAATCATTTATAATTGATATATAATTATTCATGAAGCCTGGAATTGAAAAATGTCTTATATTCAGGTGTGCATATAATTAGTAAGCAGATTTTCTTTTACAGATAAAATTAGCTAAAAAAGAAAAAGCAAGTTATATATGGGATTAGATCTCTGCCACAATTCTGAACGTTTCAAATTCACAAAGAAGAAAGTATTTCCAGCGCACGAAAATATGGATAATTCTAGCCAATCAGAGACAAGGCTGCTAAATTCTGATTGGCTGCCTTGACAACCAATCACAACATTCCTTGCATTACCATGACAGCTGAAGAGGATAAATACAGTGCATGCATAATTATTATGCAAGTTGATATTCTGATCATATTTTTTTCCAAGCACATTTGACCAATTCCAAACGACATCAATCTAAATAACTCCTATTAATCTTGTATTTAATCATTTATAATTGATATATAATTATTCATGAAGCCTGGAATTGAAAAATGTCTTATATTCAGGTGTGCATATAATTAGTAAGCAGATTTTCTTTTACAGATAAAATTAGCTAAAAAAGAGATTTAACTCAGACTGAAAGTCGAAAATTATTAAATGCCCATGAGAAATATAAAAAACTAATACATTACTAGAAATTGCAAAGTTAATGCATTATGCATTAATGCATCCATTGGACAGCAAAATGCTCAGTGGGTCAGCAGGGTCAGTCAAAAACATGTGGAGAAGAAAAGATGCATGTTAACTGCAAAATAATTAGGTGCGAAATCACCAGGAACCATTTATGGCGCTTTTCCACTGCGTGGTACGACTCGGCTCGGCTCGGTTCGGCACGGCTCAGTATGGCACAGCACGGCTCGGTTTGCATTTCCAATGCATCTTAGTACCGTTTTAGAGTGGGCAGGATTATTCACATGTCGTTATAGTTGCGACTCTATTGCCGCGACTCCTGAAAAACTTTTTTCATTCCGAGTCGCCCCATCAAGCTCTCGCTGGATCCGCTCCTCTGCTATCAATGAGAGGAACGTCTGTACTTCCTCAACAGACCACGAAACAGCCATTTTTTGGTTGTTAAAAAAAGGTGCGCTCGTTCAAAACTGTTGCATTCCATTATTCCAGTACAAGGTGTCAGGTTCTCAGAGACTTAGGTTGATTGGCTGCCTTGACAACCAATCACAACATTCCTTGCATTACCATGACAGCTGAAGAGGATAAATACAGTGCATGCATAATTATTATGCAAGTTGATATTCTGATCATATTTTTTTCCAAGCACATTTGACCAATTCCAAACGACATCAATCTAAATAACTCCTATTAATCTTGTATTTAATCATTTATAATTGATATATAATTATTCATGAAGCCTGGAATTGAAAAATGTCTTATATTCAGGTGTGCATATAATTAGTAAGCAGATTTTCTTTTACAGATAAAATTAGCTAAAAAAGAGATTTAACTCAGACTGAAAGTCGAAAATTATTAAATGCCCATGAGAAATATAAAAAACTAATACATTACTAGAAATTGCAAAGTTAATGCATTATGCATTAATGCATCCATTGGACAGCAAAATGCTCAGTGGGTCAGCAGGGTCAGTCAAAAACATGTGGAGAAGAAAAGATGCATGTTAACTGCAAAATAATTAGGTGCGAAATCACCAGGAACCATTTATGGCGCTTTTCCACTGCGTGGTACGACTCGGCTCGGCTCGGTTCGGCACGGCTCAGTATGGCACAGCACGGCTCGGTTTGCATTTCCAATGCATCTTAGTACCGTTTTAGAGTGGGCAGGATTATTCACATGTCGTTATAGTTGCGACTCTATTGCCGCGACTCCTGAAAAACTTTTTTCATTCCGAGTCGCCCCATCAAGCTCTCGCTGGATCCGCTCCTCTGCTATCAATGAGAGGAACGTCTGTACTTCCTCAACAGACCACGAAACAGCCATTTTTTGGTTGTTAAAAAAAGGTGCGCTCGTTCAAAACTGTTGCATTCCATTATTCCAGTACAAGGTGTCAGGTTCTCAGAGACTTAGGTTAAGTATAGAATCCTAAAAATTGACCCAAGAATCACATACTGAAGTGTAGTAAAATACTTGAAGATTGATTTTTTTAAATATAGGCTTTATAGACAGATAAGTTGAGAGTGACTCCTGAAGGACCAGCACCACATCCTCTTGTACCACTGTTTGAAGAATTTATCTTACAGTATCTGGCAGTAAGTTTTGGGAGTTCATTTTTAGTCCATCTCGAGATTTTATCTGTAGAAGATAACCTGCTTAATAATTATCCACACCTGAATATAAGGAGTTTTTCACTTCCAGCCTTCATGAACAATTATATATCGGTTATAAGTGATTAAATACAAGATTAATAGTAGTTATTAAGATTGATGTTGTTTGGAATATAATCAGAATATCAACTTGCATTATAATTATGCATGCCCTGTATTTTCCCTCTTCCGCTGTCATTAGTAATGCAAGGAATGTTGTGATTGGTTGTCAAGGCAGCCAATCAGAATTTAGCAGCCTTGTCTCTGATTGGCTGGAATTATGGCATATTGTAACGCTGGGTTGTGTTGAGCAAGCGAGCCGTTGGCATTTAGAGAGGACTGAGGGTGGGCATCAAGTAAGCAAGCTAGTGAAACGCGCAAAAGTGAAGGTCTGCACAAATCTAAATACTTATTTTAAATGCAAAATTGATTTTAGTCCATTCGAAATACTTTTTTCTTTGGAGACGAACATTTTCTCCACAAAACTCAGATCGTGCACGTGCAAAATGCACTTTTGTGCGCTCAAAATATGATCGTTCGCACGCAGAATTGTGGCAGAGATCTAACCCCATAGTAGTTCTACAAATAATAAATAGTTACTTACTATGTTTTTGCACAGACTAAAATCCAGTCTAGAACAACGTATATGTAAATCCATATAATTTGGATATTCATCATATTCTTCAGTCATTATGAAATATTTGAAAAGCTGAAACTTCAGGTTAGACCAAAGTTTTAACATTATGTCTATTTTTATGACAATAGGTGATGCTAATGCTAACCAAACTCTTGCTCGTGTCGTTCAGAGGATAGTGCCAATGCTACTGAAAAAGTTTCATCTTAAGGCCTCAAAGCATCGCAAAGGTATGGCTGCACTTTCTTTATGGTGTACTCGCCATCAAATTCATTCATTGATACATTACATTACAGTCATACATTACATTACTAATATGAACTTTCATTTCTCCCTACAGAATGAGAAGATTGTGGCTCCACCTCAAACGGAGAAATGTGATATTTATCGTTTTAACCCTGGCACTTCTTATATGTTGCGTCAAGATCACATTTTCAATAGTAAATGAAGGAGGACAGGAAACAGGACAGTCTGAGAGGCCGCGGCTGACAGTACAATATAGCATTAATTGCACAGCAATATATGAAATGGAACCAGTGGAACTGGGCAAAACTTTAGCCATTCGCAAGCAAAAAAGCTATGTAGGGCCAACCGACGAGATTATTGTGAATGCCACCTCTGACTGTGATTGGTTTGTTATGTCACGGGGCTATGATGCGATTCAAAGCTCTGACTTTGAGCGTGATTTTCCCCTTGCTTTTTCTTTGGTTGTTCACCAGGATGTGGCTCTTGTGGAGAGGTTACTAAGGGCCATTTATATGCCGCATAACATATACTGCATACATTATGATCTGAAGTCCTCAGATGACTTTATTTCAGCAATGAAAGGTCTGGCCCGCTGCATCCCCAACGTCTTCATTGCCTCAAAGCTGGAGAGGGTGCAGTACGCAGGAATCTCACGACTCAAAGCGGATCTTAATTGCCTGTCTGACCTCCTAGATTCTGAGGTCAAATGGAAGTATGTAATCAACCTCTGTGGTCAAGACTTTCCACTTCGGACAAATGCTGAGCTGGTGTCGGATCTAACAGAGCTGAAAGGCAGGAACATGGTGGAGAGCAAGTGGCCAGGAGGAAAGACAGGTCGCTGGAGTGTTCATTATTTACTAAAAAGTAATAATTCAGAGTATTATGAGTCTCCTGTAAGCACTAGAGAGATGAAATCTCCACCTCCTCACAACATAGACATGTTTGTGGGCAGCGCGTACTTCACACTCTCAAGGGAATTTGTGGTTTTTGTTCAACAGAGTTCCCTAGCCAGGGATTTCTTGGCTTGGTCTGAGGATACATACTCACCTGATGAACATTTCTGGGCAACTCTGATTCGTGTGCCTGGAGTACCAGGGGAAGTGCCAAGATCTGATCCTGAGATCTCAGAACTGATAAGTAAAACCCGCCTGGTGAAGTGGTGGTCTTTAGAAGAGAGACTTTATCCACCATGCACTGGAGTCCATGTGCGAGAAGTGTGTATTTATGGTGCTGCGGAGCTCAGATGGCTGCTAAACTATGGCCACTGGTTTGCTAATAAAGTGGATCCAAAAGTGGATCCTGTTCTTATGGAATGTTTAGAAGAGATACTTTCAGAAAAACAACTGAGGCCAAAACTTGGACTTTTTTTTTAACTGGTGAAACTTTTAGATTGGTGTTAAATAAGAATACTTTATTTTATTTTATTTTAGGAATTAATATTTCTGGTAAAAAATATTATACTTTGAAAATGCACTTGTTTTAACTGTATGTATATTTATGTGATTTAGCCAGCATGAAGTGCAATCCTTTGGCAACAATAGTTTAGGATTCGACAAGCCAGTCCTCTAAATTTTTTAAGTGAACACTTGAAGAGTTCAGATGCAAAAACCTCTAAGTGCCATTTGAAATATTCTTCTAAAATTAGTATTTTTATCAGGCTCCTATATTTATGTTTAGTTATTTCACTTTAATTGCATAGAAAATGACCTATGCATTGCTATTAAAGTAAAACTACTTCACTGGTTTGTTATGTCACGGGGCTATGATGCGATTCAAAGCTCTGACTTTGAGCGTGATTTTCCCCTTGCTTTTTCTTTGGTTGTTCACCAGGATGTGGCTCTTGTGGAGAGGTTACTAAGGGCCATTTATATGCCGCATAACATATACTGCATACATTATGATCTGAAGTCCTCAGATGACTTTATTTCAGCAATGAAAGGTCTGGCCCGCTGCATCCCCAACGTCTTCATTGCCTCAAAGCTGGAGAGGGTGCAGTACGCAGGAATCTCACGACTCAAAGCGGATCTTAATTGCCTGTCTGACCTCCTAGATTCTGAGGTCAAATGGAAGTATGTAATCAACCTCTGTGGTCAAGACTTTCCACTTCGGACAAATGCTGAGCTGGTGTCGGATCTAACAGAGCTGAAAGGCAGGAACATGGTGGAGAGCAAGTGGCCAGGAGGAAAGACAGGTCGCTGGAGTGTTCATTATTTACTAAAAAGTAATAATTCAGAGTATTATGAGTCTCCTGTAAGCACTAGAGAGATGAAATCTCCACCTCCTCACAACATAGAAATGTTTGTGGGCAGCGCATACTTCACACTTTCAAGAGAATTTGTGTTTTTTGTTCACCAGAGTTTGCTAGCCAGGGATTTCTTGGCTTGGTCTAAGGATACATACTCACCTGATGAACATTTCTGGGCAACTCTGATTCGTGTGCCTGGAGTACCAGGGGAAGTGCCAAGATCTGATCCTGAGATCTCAGAACTGATAAGTAAAACCCGCCTGGTGAAGTGGTCATATCTAGAAAGGATTCTTTATCCACCATGCACTGGAGCCAGTATACGATCTGTATGTATTTATGGTGCTGCTGAGCTTAGATGGCTGCTAAACTATGGCCACTGGTTTGCTAATAAAGTGGATCCAAAAGTGGATCCTGTTCTTATGGAATGTTTAGAAGAGATACTTTCAGAAAAACAACTGAGGCCAAAACTTGGACTTTTTTTTTAACTGGTGAAACTTTTAGATTGGTGTTAAATAAGAATACTTTATTTTATTTTATTTTAGGAATTAATATTTCTGGTAAAAAATATTATACTTTGAAAATGCACTTGTTTTAACTGTATGTATATTTATGTGATTTAGCCAGCATGAAGTGCAATCCTTTGGCAACAATAGTTTAGGATTCGACAAGCCAGTCCTCTAAATTTTTTAAGTGAACACTTGAAGAGTTCAGATGCAAAAACCTCTAAGTGCCATTTGAAATATTCTTCTAAAATTAGTATTTTTATCAGGCTCCTATATTTATGTTTAGTTATTTCACTTTAATTGCATAGAAAATGACCTATGCATTGCTATTAAAGTAAAACTACTTCACCTAAACATAGGAGTCTAATAAAAATGCTAATTTTAGAAGAAAAATTCAGATGGCACTTAGAGGCTTTTGCATCTGAACTCTTCACTTGTTCTATTGTTTATGAGACATGTAGTAACATAATGTGAGACAACATGTAAATTTTATTAGAGCAAAGTGAAGGAGCACAGATATATTTCCCAGTTCATAAGAATAATGTAGCAAAAAGTAAAGCAGCACATATTTGTTTATTGCTGACAAAACACCTATTTTGTCTCTCTGAGCCAAAGAAGGAAGGAATAGAAAATCTAATTAGCTGAAAATGTATTCACCCTCAGGCTATCCAAGATGTAAATGAGTTTGTTTCTTCATCCAAACAGATTTGGAGTAATTTAGCATTACATCACTTCCTCATCAATGGATCCACTTCAGTGAATGGGTGCCGTCAGAATGAGAATTCAAACAGCTGATAAACACATCACAATAATCCACAAATAATTCACATATCTCCAGTCCATCAGTTAACGTCTTATGAAGTGAAAAGCTATGTGTTTATAAGACATAAAAACCATCATTAAGGCATTTTAACTTGAAACCTTCTGGCCAAAATAAGACTTTGTAATCCATAATCCTCTACATTTCTTCAAATCTGTTCTGATGAAGAAACAGACTCTCTCAGGATGGCCTGAGAGTGAGTACATTTTCAGCAAATGTTCATTTTTGGTTGAACAATTCCTTTAAAAATAATTACAGAATGGCCAAATATACATATATATTTCAACAGTTTTAAAATCACTGGATCTTCTACATGTCCTTCTCAAATGGATTACACTTTATGTTGGCTCAGAGCAATGACTTGGTGAAATTGCTCAAGAAATTGCTCAAGCAATAATGCACTGAGAATGAATTTGCATGTGCTCTCTGTGTTGTCTTTGGGTCAGATTCAAGGAATCATGCAAATCGCGTATACACAACCCCAAAAGAGAACTAGACACCATTTGCATGTTGCAATTTCTCATCTTGCAGGCCGGTTTTGAAGGAGTTTTGAATGCAGCAGACTTCCCGTGATCTGGCATACTCTACTGGGGCTATACCTAGCAATCCAGACACCTAAAATAAATAGCGCTTTAACATTTAGAAAGTGTGCTTAACTATCATTTGACTGCTGACATAAAAAAAAAATCTTTCTTTTTTTGCATTTGGTTAAACTGGATTCTGGGTGGTTAGTGAGTAAGTCCCAGGTTTTGTTGAAAAACCACAGGCAATCTCTTGTGAATTTACCTCTGAGCATGAAACTCTTTTTATCAGAATGTAAATACTGAAGAATTTCATCTTATAGAGTAAAAAATATATTATTTATTTTCACTTTGCATTTTTAAAAATGCAAATTTTTTTTTTTACATTTTATGCATATTTTTTGTACACGAAGTGAAGGGGTGGGTTTACAATTCACAACTATTGTTTTTAATCCCTTTAATAATCATCTGTGGTTTATTGATGTATTGATTAATTTAATAACAATGATTTTCATAGTTCATATTGTCTTTTTTAATTTCATGTTTAATCACTTTCACAGTGCATTAATTTTGTGTCCTTTGTCATGCTTGCAATTGTTTATTGTTACATACAATGTGTGTTTTTCAGTGGTGACTAAAATGCAGAGAAAATATATGCACTTTATTCCATTTAGTTTATTAATACATTTACTGAATTTTATAAATATATAAAAATTAACATATAGTAGAAAGAGGATTTTTAACCTGAGTTTAGTTTTCGTTTTTATTCTGCTGATTTTATTATTTTGTGCTCATATAAGCAGTATAACTTGTATTGCTGCCTAATGTCATGAAGGTCACTAACTCAAACGTGCATGCATTTTTAACATTTCTAATTCTTTTGGAGTTTACAGTTCCATTTGAATGCTTTATGGTAAATGATGCCAGTACATCCAAAATAAAGTTTTAATCGGTTTAAGTTTGCTCTGTTGTGTGTGAATGCATTGTTCATCTGTTAAGGCTTGAATTCTAGATCCTAATGACACTCCACATTGAAGAGGGAAGATAACACTTCAGTTTGTTCTGTTGTATGCTGTGATTACACTGATTATTTAGAGCAACAGGGTTAGATGAGGAAAGTGATTCCAGATTTATGACCAACATATACAAATTAACATTAATCTTCTTTTACCATGTGAGTAAACCTGTCCATGTAACCATTTGCTTGTGCCAAAATACAGTGCATTATTAGATGCAAAATCTTTGGCAACATCAACAAAAGTTGTGTGTGAATGCATTGTTCATCTGTTAAGGCTTGAATTCTAGATCCTAATGACACTCCACATTGAAGAGGGAAGATAACACTTCAGTTTGTTCTGTTGTATGCTGTGATTACACTGATTATTTAGAGCAACAGGGTTAGATGAGGAGAGTGATTCCAGATTTATGACCAACATATACAAATTAACATTAATCTTCTTTTACCATGTGAGTAAACCTGTCCATGTAACCATTTGCTTGTGCCAAAATACAGTGCATTATTAGATGCAAAATCTTTGGCAACATCAACAAAAGGTATGCAATGCCATTTCTTCCTTTTAATCATTGGTAAAAATGTTTGTTTTGCTATGCTAACTGGTTATATGGTTGGTTGCATTGTATTATTTGCAGTTAGGATTGTTTTTTTTACCAGCTGTCCGTGAACCTACAAATGTGCAACCCATTTTTGGGGTTGCGACCCACTTGTTAAACCATTCACACCACACATACCATTCACATTCACATTTGTAGTCTATGTGTGTTTCAGTTTAAGAATGGAACTCAAGACTTGCTGAGACTTTTGCAGCAATAGAAGGAACAAAATTTGTTTAAGAGGAAAATAAAGGAGAAAGTATGAAAAAACAGAGTGAAATGTTTGTAGGCCGTGCAAATTTTATATGTTCTGAGCAAAGTTTGTTTTGAATTGCATGGTTCCCTATAGGAGGAGTATGCAATAATTCACAGCCTGAAATAAAAAAAAATAAAAAATCCACCTTCAAACCAAAATAGCCAACTGCCTGTTGTTTGTAGCTAATGACTGTAAATTAGAAAGTTGTCCGGATTAATAATAACAATACAGGTGCATCTCAATAAATTTGAATGTCGTGGAAAAGTTAATTTATTTCAGTAATTCAACTCAAATTGTGAAACTTGTGTATTAAATAAATTCAATGCACACAGACTGAAGTAGTTTAAGTCTTTGGTTCTTTTAATTGTGATGATTTTGGCTCACATTTAACAAAAACCCACCAATTCACATATGCAATTTCGGGATCTATTTTCTATTGGAAATAGTGGTCATGAATCAAGTAAAATAAATATTGATTTTGGTGATCTCATCATTAAAGGATTGCAGGTGGAAGAAATCTGAAAAGTCAAAAAGCAAGCGAAAGTGGAGTGGCAGCGCCGGACAAAGAAGAGACCTGGAATATCAGCAGACATGAATTTTAAGATGAGAACTATAATAAAGTTGATGCGAAAACAGGAAACTTTGAATAAGAAAATAACGACACTGTTAAGAGAAATGGTTGAATACAATAAGTTTAATCTTGAGTTGCAAGCATTAACTAGTGATTTAGAATCATTGAAACTTAAACTCCAGCTCTGAAACTATAGAAGTTGTTGCAAAGGTCTCTGTATTCAGACACTCTTAGGTAATAGAGCTATATTGGTATGTGTTGGACTAGTCAATGACTGTGGACTGTTACTGCCCCCTTGAGGAATTACGGAGTATGCTAGAATGTGCTGTAAAGTGCGTCATAAGAATCATCAGTTGTTGGTATAAATCCGTAGAGTGTGGAGTGCACGAGAGATTTCCTAATTTCTATTGGTGTTTAATCGTGTGCGTGCATCTAAAAAACCACACAAACACCCACATGTTTGTACATGCTAGTGGAATAAATCATCTGTGAATCAAGAAGCATCTTTGCTGCATTTTGACCAGATGTACCAAAGTGATTAATTCAACCTGAACCACATTAGTAACTACAGTACATTTGGTCCTTCGAGCCGGATCAGTAATTGCTGTGGATTGCAGAAGATGTTTCCAGACCAGAGGATCAGAGAAGGACAACTAGCTGATGTGTGTTGAATACAGCCTCCAGCCTGGTTGGAGGATTATGAGGCTTCTCTCCCACACTATGACCAACAGTCTCCAGCTGCACATATGTTCCCTCATCCCAGAGATCTACAGGAGCCTCACACTGAACGGGTAGCCGAGATGACCCCTCTCTTTTATCAGCCATTGAGCGACTATGCCACAGGGACAGACCAGAGATTCATAATCCGCTCATTACACATCGGACCAAGATATGAGAGCACACCTGTATCTCACCCAATCACAACTGAGGATGTATCAGAGATTTTGTGAACAGTTCAGGAGCTCAAACGAGAAAATCAACAGCTTCAGTCTACTGTGCTAGATTTGCAGCAGAAAATGAGTGCTAACACAGCATCCTCACTCCACCAAAGATCAGTGCCTTTGTCATATGACAGAGCCCAGTCATAAACAAGTCAAGCCCCCTTACCAGATTATGAAGATTGGCTGCTGCCACCTCCACCTGTAGTGGATGAAGACATCCTTCCTCCTTCAGTAGATATACCACCCCCACCTCCTAGACACATGTCCAATTTGGTGGATGAATTAACTACCAGACTGCGAAATTTAGGGACTAAAGATCAACCTCTCTCATGTCCATCAACCCCTGAGTACTGTGAACCTGACTGCTATTCCAAGGCATCAACTCTACAACAGAGGACACGTGACTATCCACAGTCCAGGCCAGTGAGGGGGACAGAAATGTTATATATATATATATATATATATATATAAAATCCCCACTTAGTTACCCCGATTGAGCCTGTATGCCTGGGACCTCCTGGTGGACCAGCAGCAGTGAAGACACGACTAGGATGCACAGTCCACGGGCCTGCTAAGCTTGTGCAACATCAACTTTTGACCCAGCAGTGTCTCAACATATCGATCCTTTCCCTTTCCAATGAGCTGTTCAGACACATCGAGAAACTCTGGCAACTTGATGTACTGCCCTACAGGAGTGAGAAATTTCGACCTGTTAGAGGCAAAGACAACTCAGTGGGAAACAACGCTATGCCACACCTCTCTTAAGAGTTAAGGACATGCCTAAATTGCACGCTACAAAGCAAGCAGTGATGCCGAATCTGCACACCACTGAGACTCATCTGGCTAAAGATCTTATAAAGTCAGAGGCCTACCGAGCTGAAATTTAGAGACTGAAACAGGCAGGTTATGTGGTTGAAGTACCAGAGCAGAAACTAACGGAGAAAGATCAAGAATCATGGTTCATTCCCCACCATATGGTGAGCCATAATGGGAAAAACAGAGTTGTTTTTAATTGCTCTTTCTTATACAGAGGTAAGAACCTGAACAAACTGCTTCTGCCTGCCCTTCTGGGGTCCTCCTTACTTGGTGTATTGCTACGATTCCGGGAGAACGCTGTAGCTTTTAGTAACGATATAAAGGGCATGTTCCATCAAGGAAGACTACTGGCCAAGGATAAGCCCCTCCTCCAATTTTTATGGCGTGATCTGAATAGAGAGGAACCCCCTCACATCTACGAGTGGCAAGTGCTCCCATTTGGGACTACCTGCAGTTCGTGTTGTGCGACATACGCACTACAGAAGCACGTAATTGATCACAGTCAGCCAGAAGACAATGTCCGCCACTCCCTAGAAAGGGGTTTCTATGTAGATAACTGTCTACAGAGTGTTGCAACACCTGATGAGGCTAAAGTGTTGGTGAACACACTGAGGAATATGTTGGCAGAAGGAGGATTTGAACTACGACAATGGGCATGCAACTTTCCTAATGTCATCAATCATCTGCCAAAGGAAGCCAGATCAGAAAGCAGTGAGCTTTGACTTAACCAAACCGAACTAGACCCTCAAGAACTTGCATTAGGATTACGTTGGATGTGTCAGTCTGATACTCTTGGATACCAAAACCGCCTCGACAACTGTCCAACTCCCACAATGAGAAATATATACAAGGTAGTAGTGAGCCAGTACGACCCACTCGGGTTCCTTGTTCCCTATATCACTCGGGCCAAGATCCTTATACAGAGTCTCTGGGCTAAGCAACGAGAGTGGGACGACCCACTACTGCCAACTGACATTCTTCAAACCTGACATGATTGACAAAGGGAATTGCAACACCTTTCCCAAATCAAACTGCCACGCTGCTGTGTGAGCTCCCAGTTGGATTCCCTTAACTGTAGTCGGCAAGTACATATTTTCAGTGATGCCTCCTAAAGGGCATATGGGTCTGTAGCATACTTGTGCACAGAGGATCCAAAGGGAAGTGTTGAGGCAGCCTTCCTCACAGCCAGGTCAAGAGTAGCTCCTAAGCGCCAGTTATCTGTGCCTCGAATGGAACTGTGTGCAGCTCTTACAGGTGCACAGTTAGCTTCCTGACTAGCTAAAGAGCTTACTCTGAACATTGAATCCTTTGTACTCTGGACTGATTCCACTACAGTTCTGACAAGGCTTCAGTCGGAATCCTGCCGTTACAAAGTATTCGTGGGCACCAGAATTGCCGAAATACAGGAACTTACAAGTGCACACACCAGGCGGTATGTGGAATCCACCAATAACCCAGCTGACTACATTACTCATGGGAAGACTCTGAAGGAACTAGCCACAGACAAAACATGGAGACAAGGACCAGATTATCTTTGGCACTTGCCCTGCTACTGGCCTGTTACCCCTGACATAAGCACATCTGAGAATCCTGCTGAACTGAAGAAGCCTTCTTTCTGTAGTCACGTAACAGTCGTTGATGTTCAGTCCTTGCCTGACCCAGTTTAGTATCTTTAAAGCCTTAGTTGAAGCAACAGCACTTCTACGCCACGCGAAGGCAGATAACAAAGGGGATCCTTCAGCTGAGGATCATCAATCAGCAGAAAGAGACATTCTAAGGAAAGTTCAAATTGACAGCTTTCTCGAGGACTTCGACTGTCTAGTCGCAGGTAAACCAGTACTGTCCTCTAGCCCCCTTATAACGTTGGCACCCGAGTATGACAGCACAATGGGGCTCATCCGAGTTGGTGGGAGACTACGCCGCACTCTACAATTGGATGCAGACATTGTCCACCCAATTGTTCTAGATCCATCCCACAAAATAACCCAACTTCTCATTCAGGACATAGACAAAGAGCTGCATCACCCTGGTTCGGAACGTGTCTTTGCAAAACTCCGCCGTGAATACTGGATTTTACGTGGCAGAGAAGCAGTTAAACGGCAACAATGCTCATGCCCTGATTGTCAAAGGTGGCGAGCTAAACCAACAGTGCCTCAGATGGCAGATCTCCCTCAGGCCAGACTGCAGATATTCAAACCACCATTCTTCTCTATGGGAATGGACTGATTTGGCCCCTTTACTGTTAAAATAGGTAGATGAGGTGAGAAATGTTGGGGTATCTTGTTTAAATGCCTGACAACCCATGCTGTCCACATCGACCTCTTAAGTAGCCTTGATAATGACTCATTTCTGATGGCTCTAAGATGCTTCATATCCCGCCGAGGAAAACCTTCAGAGTTACTATCAGATCAGGGCACAAACTTTCAATTCACAATTCAAAACATTGTGTCCTACCCTGCAGACAGAGCTTGCCAAACAGCAAATCCAATTCAGATTCAATCCTCCCAGTAGTCCCCATTTTGGAGGAGTATGTGAACGTGAGATTAGATCTATCAAGTCTGCCCTGTATGCCACTTTACAAGGGCAAAGCATGACAGAGGAAGTCTTGAACACCGTTCTCATTGAAATAGAAGGAATACTGAATTCGAAACCTATGGGTTACGTGTCCACAGACATTGCCGACCCCAACCCGGTGACTCTAAACCTTCTTCTCATGGGGCGGCTAGACCCATCACTCCCGCAAACAGTTTATCATGGAACTGAGCTCTTAAGCCGCCGTAGGTGGAGGCACTCTCAAGTGCTTGCTGATCAGTTCTGGATGCACTTCACAAAGTACTACCTGCCCAACCTACAAACCTGTGGTAAATGGCAGAGGGAAAAGAATCCTGTGCAGCCAGACATGATCGTCATGATTGTGGACCCACAGTTACCTAGAGCTCTCTGGCCAGTAGGCAGGATTACTAATGTTTTCCCTGGTGCTGATGGCCGAATCAGAACTGCTGAGGTTAGCATTAAGGACAGAACATATGTCAGACCTGTAGCACGCCTCATTAAGCTACCAGCACTCCCAGACATGATCACAGTTTCGAGTCCTTCTGAGTAAGCAAATTTGACTGTGCAAATTTGGGGGCGGCTGTTGCAAAGGTTTCTGTATTCAGACACTCTTAGGTAATAGAGCTATATTGGTATGTGTTGGACTATTCAATGACTGTAGACTATTACTGCCCCCTTGAGGAATTACGGAGTATGCTAGAATGTGCTGTAAAGTGCGTCATAAGAATCATCAGTTGTTGATATAAATCCGTAGAGTGTGGAGTGCACGAGAGATTTCCTAATTTCTATTGGTGTTTAATCGTGTGCGTGCATCTAAAAAACCACACAAACACCCACATGTTTGTACATGCTAGTGGAATAAATCGTCTGTGGATCAGGAAGCATCTTTGCTGCGTTTTGACCAGACGTACCACAGTGATTAATTCAACCCGAACCACATTAGTAACTACAGTATAGAAGTTTCAGATGCAAGTTTGATCACACATTCTGTTCCCCAAATCTATAAGTGTTGAAGGCGTGTGGCTTAAATTGCTATATGCTTTGTTTTCTGAGACGGTGGAAAGAAAGGGGCTGCATCTTACAATAGAATTGTGAGATAAAATCTCTATCTAACCGTACTAATTTTATTGTTTTTGTATATGAGTGTGACTTGTGTGGTTGAGACAATGTATACTTGGACCATGCTTTTAGAGGTGTTATATATATTTTTGTGGGCTTAAATAGAGATGAGCATCTTCATGTTATACTTAGAACCCCTGCAATTCTTCCTTTTGATACTCTGTGCTAAGTGTGATAAAGGTTATGTACCCTCTCTGTGTATGTATTCAAGGAGACTACCAAATAAGGAAGAATGCAGGGATGATTTTGAGGAAGTTAATGTAATTTATTTTGGGTAACCTATTATTCTGAAACTGAATAACTTCCTTCGAGCCTCAGGAAGCCCGAACTCAGCTGAGCGGACTTGGACACTGGGGAGGATTCCAGATCTTTTGACCACATTTCCTGATCTCAGAGGTAAGGGCAACTGAATTGCAGCTTTTGATGAGAATTAGGGATGTGCATTAGATGTTTCATGGATTCAATAAACTCAACAGCCATAGAAGTGCTCCTAAAAACACAAATAGCAAAAAACACAAAAACTATAAATTTCAACATGAAGGATTATCCAAACGTTTACCAAAAGTTAAACTGTTAAATACATTTTTCATCACTATTTAATCTGAAAGAATTATGCACATATCCATTCTAAGAATATAGGTCCTCCAAATGAGGAAATAAAGTGACAATTTTAAGTGCAATCTTGGTCCGCAGTTTGTGGAGCTGTTCTTCTGTTTTTCAATCATAGGGTAGGTGTGCTGGTAAACAAGAGAGTAAAAGATAGTTTGAGGATGAAGTCATACTTTAAACATAAGTATTAAAGTAACTGAGACCCTATTCATAATTAATCAATTATATCAAAACTCTTACTTCAATTATTTCAGCAACAAGTATGTTAAAGCGTTAGTTCACCCAAAAATGAGAATTCTATCATTTACTCACCCTCAAGTTGTTCCAAACCTGTATTAATTTCTTTCTTGTGCTGAACGTTGCCGTTTTCTTTCTTGAATGGGGGTGCCCCTCCAATAACGACACCAACACTTTCATTTTATTTACTCCAGCAGTGTTATGTCTCACACAAAGGGGTGTTACAACTCACAAGTAACACCAAGAAATTAACACTCATGCATTTGCTGTGTATAAAATGTACTCTGCAAAAAGCAAATAATAATTTTTTTATTCAGTTCTGACTTTCCTCAAAGCCTTTCTCTTAGCTTGGTAAGCAGTCTATAATTACTCCAGAATGAAGTCAGCACTGACCAAATGACAATTACCCTGTTAACTCTCACAGGTGACTGATTTTATGTTTAAAATAAAAAAAAATTCTAACAGCTTCTTCCTTTTTGATGCATCATGTCCTCAATATGATCTATAACGCACACATTTTGTAAAATATATGTTATATAAAATAAAAGAATGTAGTTTAGTATATTCTACATTTTCATAAAATGACATTTTCAATATCATTTTCAGTTCAGTGCTAAAAAAATGTGACTGACATTTAACATGTTAAACATTTCTGATGATCAGTGGCGTAGCAAGAATTTTATTTTTGGGCAGGCCTGGGCAAAAGTGAGCGGCCACTAGGCTAACTAACGGGCGAAGTCCAGTGGCAATTTAGCACAAATCCACGGCCCCCAACTGCAAACTCAAGGGTGGGTGGGTTATACGTTGCAATATTATAAATAATTGTTTTAAACCAGGAAGGCGAGCCAATGGATATCACACAAGCAACGTGCAAACTTTGCGCAAGAGTTATGCGGTGAAACTTTTAAAGGGTTAGTTCACCCAAAAATTTTTATTCTGTCATTAATTACTCAACCTCATGTTTGAAACGACATGAGGTTGAGTAATTAATGACAGAATTTAAATTTTTGGGTGAACTAATCTGAGAGCTGTCTGACCCTGCATAGCCAGCAACACAACTGAAATGTTCCCAAGACCCAACAATTCGTCTCCTCCGCATCACACTGGTGCCATTTTGGAGAATATCCACTGGACGTAAAACAACGTATGCTGTTCTGTGTCAGCTGCGCCACGTGGATACGCTGTTTCCGTTCAGATCAAATCACAACAACGTAGGAAACAGATCCGGCGTGACGCAGCTGACACAGAACAGCATATGTTGTTTTAGGAGGAGACGAATTATTGAATAAAGTCGTTTTTTTTCCTTTTGCGCACAAAAACTATTCTCATAGCTTCGTACAATTGCGGTTGAACCCCTGATGTCACGTGGATTATTTTACAGATCTCCTTGCTATGTTTCTGGATTTGGGAACATTTCAGTTGCGTTGTTGGCTACACTCTGAAAATGCTGGGTTGTTTCAACCCAACATTTTTTAGAGGGTATGCAGGGTCAGACAGCTCTCAGATTCCATCAAAAATATCTTAATTTGGTTTCCAAAGATGAACGAAGGTCTTTAGGGGTTTGAAACGACATGAGGGTGAGTAATTAATGACATAATTAAAATTTTTGGGTGAACTAACCCTTTAATCTCAGTCGATTCACTAGAAAGTGAAAGTAAAAACTGATGGCGCTTTCGGTATCTAATGCTGCATTAACGGCGCATATTCTCTCAGAGATGACGAGAGACAAATCTACTTCATATGCTGATAATGGTAGCCTATATAGCTAAATGTTTTAATTTACTCCCTTAATATTTCTCTTGTGGCCCAAACATAGGCTAGTGAAAAATAAATTAATAAATAAAGAGAGAAGAAATGAAGGCTATTTCGTGTTAAACAGGTTTTTTCATTCAGGCTGGGCGGGGGCTGGGGCCGCGGAAGTTGCTCCGCCTTGGCCTCCCGAGCTCCCTGATCCGCCATGGCACCTTGAACTGCCTGATCCACCCTGGAGGCCTTCCTTGTCCCCGTCCTGCACCAGCCTCCAGGGCACCCCCTCCCTCCTCGGTGGAACTGTTACGGCGCGGGACACGCCTTTCGGGAGGGGGGAGTAATGTCACATGTTCAGTTTATTTTGTTATAGTTTTCCTTGTGTTTCCTGTTAGGTTCCTGTTTTTCCTTATTTGGTCATGTTCCGGTGTTCATTAGTTCCTTTGCTCATTGCTTTGTTATTAGTTAAACTGTATCACCTATGTCTAGTTAATCACCCTCGTTTGTCTTGTATTTAAGCACCAGTCTGTTCAGTCTTTGGTTGTCCGGTCACCGTTATACCATGTTATGTTTTCCCGTCGTCCTTCTGCCCATTTGTTATTAAAACAGAGTTTGGTTTGCACCAGCTGTCTCCTTCGTCTTCCTCCTGACACAACAGTGACAATAATAAACCTGTTTTGAAAGACCTTTTTAAAAAACATTCTCAATGAGGAGTAAGCTATCCTAATCTTTATTATCCTTGCAGCACGTCAGTTATTCGGTGATGCGCCATGAAAATATTGTGGGGCAAATTAATTGTAGCCTAATATTAATTTAATAATAAAAGTAACTTAATAATAATAATAGGCTAATAAGAAGAATGTAACAGGCCTATGTTAATTGAAAATGGCAAATTAGATATAACTAAAGTGTATAAAATTATTTTATTCAGAAATGTCATGTTTGTGGTTTTTTTTTTTTTTGTTAATTCGTTATTTAAAGTAATAGGCCTACAAATGAGGAAACAGGTGCAGTTAATCGCCGGCGTCAGTCACAAAAATTATATAATAAATAATAAAAAATAGGCTAATCTTTGTGTGGACGACTGGCAACAGCTGGGGCAAGTTCAAGCTCAAACCGGTGTGCACCGTTTTGCTACGGTTTCCGGTTTGAACGACATGTTTCCTGGAAACGGTGTGCAAAGGTGTGCAACGGGGTTTGAGATGTGTTTTCTCTTGTTTGGTGGGTGTGTCAAACATGTCAGCCCAATCAGCAGCAACATGTATGTAAACCACACTGTATTAAAGAGACAGCTCGTACAATGTAATTAACATCCAAATAAATTCACAAGAGCAAGTATATTGTTTGCACATGTTTATTTACATTAAAGGCAAAATAACTGAAATAATAAGGCCACAAGTATAGATTTGGAACTTCTTTAAGTCTGTCTAAATATCATTTAGTAATTGCAATGTCGTCTGGTCCATATCCTTTCCTTAGGAAGGTGTGCTAAATACTGATTAATGTAACATAAAAATACTATACATATTTATTTATTTTGCTATTGTATTATGGAGTGACACTTTCATAAACTTTTCTATACCCCTCTGATTATATATTGAAACAACCCAACATTTTTTAGAGGGTATGCAGTGTCAGACAGCTCTCAGATTCCATCAAAAATATCTTAATTTGGTTTCCAAAGATGAACGAAGGTCTTTAGGGGTTTGAAACGACATGAGGGTGAGTAATTAATGACATAATTAAAATTTTTGGGTGAACTAACCCTTTAATCTCAGTCGATTCACTAGAAAGTGAAAGTAAAAACTGATGGCGCTTTCGGTATCTAATGCTGCATTAACGGCGCATATTCTCTCAGAGATGACGAGAGACAAATCTACTTCATATGCTGATAATGGTAGCCTATATAGCTAAATGTTTTAATTTACTCCCTTAATATTTCTCTTGTGGCCCAAACATAGGCTAGTGAAAAATAAATTAATAAATAAAGAGAGAAGAAATGAAGGCTATTTCGTGTTAAACAGGTTTTTTCATTCAGGCTGGGCGGGGGCTGGGGCCGCGGAAGTTGCTCCGCCTTGGCCTCCCGAGCTCCCTGATCCGCCATGGCACCTTGAACTGCCTGATCCACCCTGGAGGCCTTCCTTGTCCCCGTCCTGCACCAGCCTCCAGGGCACCCCCTCCCTCCTCGGTGGAACTGTTACGGCGCGGGACACGCCTTTCGGGAGGGGGGAGTAATGTCACATGTTCAGTTTATTTTGTTATAGTTTTCCTTGTGTTTCCTGTTAGGTTCCTGTTTTTCCTTATTTGGTCATGTTCCGGTGTTCATTAGTTCCTTTGCTCATTGCTTTGTTATTAGTTAAACTGTATCACCTATGTCTAGTTAATCACCCTCGTTTGTCTTGTATTTAAGCACCAGTCTGTTCAGTCTTTGGTTGTCCGGTCACCGTTATACCATGTTATGTTTTCCCGTCGTCCTTCTGCCCATTTGTTATTAAAACAGAGTTTGGTTTGCACCAGCTGTCTCCTTCGTCTTCCTCCTGACACAACAGTGACAATAATAAACCTGTTTTGAAAGACCTTTTTAAAAAACATTCTCAATGAGGAGTAAGCTATCCTAATCTTTATTATCCTTGCAGCACGTCAGTTATTCGGTGATGCGCCATGAAATTATTGTGGGGCAAATTAATTGTAGCCTAATATTAATTTAATAATAAAAGTAACTTAATAATAATAATAGGCTAATAAGAAGAATGTAACAGGCCTATGTTAATTGAAAATGGCAAATTAGATATAACTAAAGTGTATAAAATTATTTTATTCAGAAATGTCATGTTTGTGGTTTTTTTTTTTTTTGTTAATTCGTTATTTAAAGTAATAGGCCTACAAATGAGGAAACAGGTGCAGTTAATCGCCGGCGTCAGTCACAAAAATTATATAATAAATAATAAAAAATAGGCTAATCTTTGTGTGGACGACTGGCAACAGCTGGGGCAAGTTCAAGCTCAAACCGGTGTGCAGCTGTTTTTCTAACATTTTCTAACACAGCTGCAAATTACAGTCCAACTGAATGGGTGAACATGCACAAATTTACATGCGCGACATGCCCGAAACAGCCTATAACAATTGGCTAACACTGCTGTCAATCAAACTCATCAAGAATTAAGCAAAAACACATTCATTTATTTTAGTTATTTGAGATGCTATAATAGTTCTCTAATTGTGTTAAAATAGATTAAACAACAACTATTTAACAAATATTATGCTATATGTGTATAATAAACTGTCTTTCATCAGAGTGGGCGAGCCTGTCGCCGTCAGGCCCGTCTGCTGCCAACGCCTCTGGATCACATCTATTCAAAAAGAACTGTTAAACGAGTTTTCTGTGTTTTTGGCATGCAACGTGAAATGAGAATAAATAAGAATAACAAAAGGTAGACATGACCACATTCCATGAGTCACATAGGATGATGGCATTCATTATGAGAAACGTTAAGCAGGAACGACCTGATTAAAAATACCAGCTCATTTTTAAGCATGCTTTAAGTTAAAATACTTCAAATACTCAATTAAAACAATACAATAGTCCTATACTAAACCCCACATTACTTTTTAATAATGCCTTGTCAAGCAGTCTTCTGGGCACAGAAATGAATGTAAGTAGTAGTCATTTAGTTGTTTTTAGCCTATTCTGATGCATGAAGGAAATACGTTTTAGATTTAATTGGACAATTAGTAGTGAGGATATTTGCATTTCATTCGGTGATTTTATTGACCTACATATCATGTAGTGTATGCCACTATTAACATAAATTCCACTCCTCTTGACACTTTTGGCCTCTAGTTAAAAAACTTTTTTTTTTCCAATAGGGAGTTTTAACATTGATGCCACTGAAGAGCTGTTCCCAAAAAACCTTTCAGTGAAAAGTTCTTTAAAGAAAAAAAAAAAAAGATGTAGATGGCAGAGGCAGATGGAATCCTGTAAAACAAGTTGTGCATAAGTGCCTTGTGGCAATCTTGTGTACAGGGAATGTTATCACTGACTATAAAGTAGTTATCAGTCACTATAAAGTAGGCTACTGCTTGCCTTTTGGAAAAAAATTCAATTTAGTTGTGTCTAGGCTGTTCAACTGAGTATACAATTTAAGGAAAAGTCTATTTTGTGACCCTGTAAGTTTGTTTTTGAGGCAGTTGTTTACATTGCACAAGGTTGCACAGAGTGAAATAATTTGAATTTTTATTGAATAGTGGGGATTAGCCTTGTAGGGTAAGCATTTGTTTCTCTTTGTCAGATAATTAATTACAATGTATATTTAAATATGATGTAATCAGCAGACAATAGAGGTTTGACAATGCTATCATAAAGGAATAACCATTTCGACTTCAAAAATGAACAAAACTTCGAAATGGAAGATATGAATCTTTCTTGAAAGGAGATCAAGTGTGAGGTTTTGCTGTTTATTTTATTACTGAGGTTAACACCCTTGCCCAGTTTAAATTTTTATGTGAGCAAGTATAACACTTTTTAAAGTGAGAAAAAGTTAAATATGCAATTAAATATGATATAAATGATAATGGAAATTAAACTTATCAAATTATATTAAAAGAAGATTATTAAATGCACAAATAATAAAAGGAAAATATAACTTTCTAATCTTTATGTTTTTTCTTTACTTTCATAATATGGAATTAATTTTTTATTGTTTTTTTATTTTTTTTATTTTTGTTTTTGTTCTAGTTCAAGCATTAATAATCAAGGATTGTGAATGAATGACTTTTTGACTCTGCCCTGACTGCAGCTGCATACTTTTGTCAACATTCAAGGTGTGGCATTGGCAGACTATTGTCTCAATGAGAAACTCTTTGAAAAACCTTGTTTGTTCAAAACATGCAAGCAAGACACCACTACACCACCATTATTGAGTTGCTCTGAGATGTAATCAAGGATTGTGAATGAATGACTTTTTGACTCAACATTCAAGGTGTGGCATTAGCAGACTATTGTCTCAATGAGAAACTCTTTGAAAAACCTTGTTTGTTCAAAACATGCAAGCAAGACACCACTACACCACCATTATTGAGTTGCTCTGAGATGGGGACGGGACTCTGTGGTTTTGCTTGGAACTATTTTTTGATGGTAGAGCAAATATAGACAAAGTGACTGGGAATACATGCGCGTAAGATGTAAGTTAACTTTTTTCATTAAACTGTTTTATGAATGCAACATAACACTGTTAAGTTGTGCTATACTGTAGGTAGAAATTTGTTGGCGAAATGTTCATAATGTGTAACAAGAGCCTTTATTTCTCCCTACAGAATGAAAAACTTGTGGCTGCACCTCAAACAGAAAAACACCATCTTATTTTCATTTTTAGCACTGACACTTCTCATGTGTTGTTTTGTCATACTTTTAAGTCTAAATGAAGGAGGAAGACAGGAAACCAGAGTGTTTGAGTGGCCACGGCTGACAGTACAATATGAAATTAATTGCACAGCAATATATGAAATGGAACCAGTGGAATTGGGCAAAACTTTAGCCATTCGCAAGCAAAAAAGCTACATAGGGCCAACAGATGAGGCTGTTGTGAATGCCACCTCTGACTGTGATCGATTTGTGTCACAAGGTTATGGTGCGATTCAAGGCTCTGACTTTGAGCGTGAATTTCCCCTTGCTTTTTCTTTGGTTGTTCACCAGGATGTGGCTCTTGTGGAGAGGTTACTAAGGGCCATTTATATGCCACATAACATATACTGCATACATTATGATCTGAAGTCCTCAGATGACTTCATTTCAGCAATGAAAGGTCTGGCCCGCTGCATCCCCAACGTCTTCATTGCCTCAAAGCTGGAGAGGGTGCAGTACGCAGGAATCTCACGACTCAAAGCGGATCTTAATTGCCTGTCTGACCTCCTAGATTCTGAGGTCAAATGGAAGTATGTAATCAACCTCTGTGGTCAAGACTTTCCACTTCGGACAAATGCTGAGCTGGTGTCGGATCTAACAGAGCTGAAAGGCAGGAACATGGTGGAGAGCAAGTGGCCTGGAGGAAAGCAATGGCGCTGGACTTTTCATCATTTACTGAAAGATAGTAATTCAGAGTACTACAACTCACCTGTAAGCACTTCTGAGATGAAATCTCCACCTCCTCACAACATAGACATGTTTGTGGGCAGCGCGTACTTCACACTCTCAAGGGAATTTGTGGTTTTTGTTCAACAGAGTTCCCTAGCCAGGGATTTCTTGGCTTGGTCTGAGGATACATACTCACCTGATGAACATTTCTGGGCAACTCTGATTCGTGTGCCTGGAGTACCAGGGGAAGTGCCAAGATCTGATCCTGAGATCTCAGAACTGATAAGTAAAACCCGCCTGGTGAAGTGGTGGTCTTTAGAAGAGAGACTTTATCCACCATGCACTGGAGTCCATGTGCGAGAAGTGTGTATTTATGGTGCTGCGGAGCTCAGATGGCTGCTAAACTATGGCCACTGGTTTGCTAATAAAGTGGATCCAAAAGTGGATCCTGTTCTTATGGAATGTTTAGAAGAAAAGCTTGCAGAAAAACGTCTGAGTGTGTAGAGTGAAGTATAAATAATGGATTCTCATTCTGGAGATCACTAATACTGGACATCTGGTTTCATGTTGCAAGTTATTCTCTGTCGCCCCCTGCTGTGTACAAAAGAATGGAGCATGAGTTGGTTACTTAATGTATTATTGCATTGTTTACCATATTACCCCTGCAAAATAACTACAAATTGAAATAATAATAAAAAAAAATATTCATAAAATGAATGTAGTGTTCATTAAGCAGATCTCCAAATACTAATGAGATATAGAATGTGTCATTTAGAATTGTAAGATTATTTATTTGTATATACGAAAGATACTTTGTAAATTATTTTAAATTTGTATTATTATCAGTTTTTTGACCCACTGTTAACAAAAAAATGGTCAATAGCGCAACTGAGCTCTCAAAACGTCAGAATTGTCTAGCAAAATAACGAAATGAATACATGAATTATCATGGCTTTAAGTTCAAGCAATACTAAAGTTAACCCAATTGAAAAAGGAAGGGTAATAATGTGTGTAAATTCTCTGCTATCGTCGACATTTATGTGCATTATCATGCAGCAGCTTTAAACAATTTTGCAGCATGAACGTACAAATATTTGTCATGCCAATAAAGAATCTTAAAGCTGAAACTAATGCATGTAACTTGCTTAAAATGATTTATATTATATTATACAGTATTTATAGTATTATAGTTTCCGTTTTCATTTGAATTTGAGTATTTTTATTAGTTTTTTATATTTTACCTATTCAACTTCTGTTTTATTCTTATTTCAGTTGTATTTTTTATGATGGTTAAGGATATTCATGCTTTCCACTATTGAGTCTTTATTTGTCTCTTTTCATTCATTCAAGCTTACAGAAATCCTAATTTACACATTATATACATAACCTAAACCGAAATCTACGGACCTAACCCCAAATTATATTAGAAAACTGTACTAAATCTGTTAAATTCTTTTGTAACACTTTTTATCAGTGTTGCCAATTTGGGGATTTTGTCGCCAAATTTAGCTACTTTCTCATTGTAGCTGCGACTTTCTTTTATTTTTTGAGACAAGGAGCTATTTTTTACTTGCCCACACCCTGCCGTAGGCCCGTGACCTCTCACGTTTGCTCTCAATCATGCCAATGATGAGTCTGCACAGTGAACACATCAGTACACCACGCTTGCCATGACGCACACCACAATTTCATTATAAGCATCAATCAAGATGGCGGGAAAAAAAATGATGAAAAATCTTGTTTTTAACCACAGACACAAAAGTTATACCACAATTCATGCACAGTCATGTCAACCAGATACTGAGAGAGAGAGACACAGTGCATCATCGTGTCATGTGTGCTGGGATGCAGTATTTTGCACTTACTTTGTAGTAATAGAGTGTGTTGACTGAAATACGTTTGTATGAATAAAGTTTTTGTTTTTGGAGAATCATAATATCTCTTAGCTGTTGTATTTGAGCAGGACAGGGATGCACTTTGGTGACACATAAAACAAATTCCCAGCATTATGTGTCTTTTGTGTCTTTCCATCATGTTTGAAGCGCTTGCAGATCACAAGCATTTCCTAATTTCACTTAAGAATTTTTTGTCATAGTTAATCTTTTGTTATATTTTTTATACTGTCATCATTTGTAAAGTATATATATATATATACTTTCCTTTGCATTTACCAAATGTACCTATATTTGTTTTCATATTTGGCGACTTTTTGTGAAAAATGGAGACTTTTGAAGGTGGGTTATGAGATTTTCTGAGGGAGGGGTTTGGCAACACTGTAAACGCTGGGATAAACGATGGGGAAAGCTGAAGCTGATGCTTCACTTTATAGCACTGACACCAGTTATGAGGGAATATGTTACCCCTAAACACTGAAAAGATATTAGGATATTACGACAACATCACTCTTAGGACATAGCAAACAAATTTTTGTCATGAATATGACTTTACCTGATGGAGAAGAAAAGACAATCGCAACTTCCGTTTCATGCCGACTTTAAATCAGGATTATGTGTCATAGTTCATTAGGACATTTAAGTAGCTTTTATACACCTGCATTAGAAACAAACAAAATAAACATTACTGGTGTACATCTTGAGACAAATCAATGCCACACTGACATATTTAGAAATGCGAGTACAAGTTTCTTTCAGTTAAAACAGCTCAGACATGCGTTTTAGTGTGGGACTAGGTTTAAGCCTTCTCTGTCAAATCGGGGAAATATGTATTAAATTAACCCTTAGGTATTGTTCATTTGGGAATTGCTCTTTGTATTTCCCATTCATTTCCATTGGCCGCAAACAACACAAGTGTGACTTGAACAATGCCAGAGGGTTAAAGTCCGCATGAAATCAAAATGGACTCTATTTACTCTATTGCTAGTCTTGATGTGAAAAATTAATCCGTGCAAGTTAATCCGCTGAAAAATTACTCGACAAAGAACACGCGAGTGAATACGTTTTAAATTACATTTAAATGTGACTTTGTAATGACCTTTATTACATGCTCAGTAAATTGCATCAATTTAATTGGTGCATACCATGTTTAATTATGAATTCATATGTCAAATTAACTATGAAATTGCAAATCACTACGATAACATAGGATGGTGACTTTTATTTTGAAACCTGCTGAATCGTTTACCTCGGTCGCTGACTTCACCACACAAATGGACAGTTCGGTCGCTAATCCTTCTGTGTGGGACACACAAAAAGTGTATAAACACCACGAGCAACGAAATGTTGCCCAAACACGCCCAAAATACAGAGAGGGGAGGCGCCTCAAAGCTGTTAAGGTGGGTTTATTTTATAAATTGTTTTAGTCTATGTGAGCTCCGTATTTTAGCTTGTCGTATCAGTATGCACCGAATGCACAAAGATGTGGTCACCTCTCTAGGTTTTGAGCCACTGCAAATAATATTTTTGACTGTATCACTGATTTCAGGTATATACCATCAACTTGGAGTCTCGGTTCCTGTTAGTTCAAGGAGTGCCCGCTATTGGAGTGATGCCAGAGCTGGTGCAGCTCTTTGCTCTCTATGGAGTGATCGAGGAGTACAGGGCGCTGGATGAATACCCAGCAGAGCAGTTCACTGAAGTCTACTTGTTTCAATTCCAGAAACTGACGAGTGCAAGGTAAAGACAGACTAAAACATGTTTAAAGTGAGCATGTGCCACACTGGATATTTTGAAATGTCTCTTATGCTCATCAAGGCAAGGCTGCATTTATTTCATCCAAAAAAAAATCGGTATATACAGTTAAACTGACTTTATTATACTTTAAAATAAAACTATTTTCTATTTTAATGTATTTCAAAATGTAATTTATTCCTGTGATGCAAAGCTGAATTTTCAGCATCATTACTCCAGTTTTCATTGTCACATGATCCTTCAGAAATCATTCTAATATGCTGATTTGCAGTTACGTTTCTTATTAATATGGTGTAAACACTTGTTGTGCTTAATATTTTTGTGAAAACTTACACATTTTCAGAGTTTTTAGACGAACAGATAGTAGAAATAGAATTTGTTTGTAATATTGTAAATGTTAAGTGTCCTTTCTAAATAAACGTATTTTACATTTATGCTTTCAGCAGACTTTGTATTCAAAGCAACTTCTAAAAGCAATTCAAAAACAATTTGTCAAGGAGAGAACAATATTCACAATATACAATGTGAGGCTTTTTTGGCAACAAGCTATAAAAGGAGAATTTTTTGTGTGTAATTTAATCTTTTAACCTTTTCTCAAGGTCATGACACTGCAAGCTGAATATTATAAAGAATTTAATGCTAATATTTATCTAAATATGATTAACTTAAATCTAAAAATTCTATTAAAAATGTGATGATTTATTGAACTTTTTAATGTCTGTAATAAAACAGATTTTTATTAAGTTATTTTTTAACCTATATGGTCATGAGGGACTCCAAAGGCTCTTTTCTCATGAAATGACATGTGTATGTTACAATGTGGACATTTTCAGGGTAGCTAAACGGCACACTGATGAAAAGAGCTTCTTTGGGGGTCAGCTGCACGTCTGCTATGCCCCATATACACATTATATACATAACCTAAACCGAAATCTACGGACCTAACCCCAAATTATATTAGAAAACTGTACTAAATCTGTTAAATTCTTTTGTAACACTTTTTATCAGTGTTGCCAATTTGGGGATTTTGTCGCCAAATTTAGCTACTTTCTCATTGTAGCTGCGACTTTCTTTTATTTTTTGAGACAAGTAGCTATTTTTTACTTGCCCACACCCTGCCGTAGGCCCGTGACCTCTCACGTTTGCTCTCAATCATGCCAATGATGAGTCTGCACAGTGAACACATCAGTACACCACGCTTGCCATGACGCACACCACAATTTCATTATAAGCATCAATCAAGATGGCGGGAAAAAAAATGATGAAAAATCTTGTTTTTAACCACAGACACAAAAGTTATACCACAATTCATGCACAGTCATGTCAACCAGATACTGAGAGAGAGAGACACAGTGCATCATCGTGTCATGTGTGCTGGGATGCAGTATTTTGCACTTACTTTGTAGTAATAGAGTGTGTTGACTGAAATACGTTTGTATGAATAAAGTTTTTGTTTTTGGAGAATCATAATATCTCTTAGCTGTTGTATTTGAGCAGGACAGGGATGCACTTTGGTGACACATAAAACAAATTCCCAGCATTATGTGTCTTTTGTGTCTTTCCATCATGTTTGAAGCGCTTGCAGATCACAAGCATTTCCTAATTTCACTTAAGAATTTTTTGTCATAGTTAATCTTTTGTTATATTTTTTATACTGTCATCATTTGTAAAGTATATATATATATATATATATATATATATATATATATATATATATTTACTTTCCTTTACCAGATTTACCTGTATTTACTTTGTTTTCATTTTTGCCGACTTTTTGTGAAAAATGGAGACTTTTGAAGGTGGGTTAGGAGATTTTCTGAGGAAGGGGTTTAGCAACACTGCTTTTTATTTGTGCAGCTTGACTCCATGTTTTTCAGCAATCACTCCTGTATTTTACTGTCTAGTGATTTCTTAGCACAGATTCTCTACTGCTCTTTATGCTCTTTTAACACATTTCTTTGAATAAAAATCCTTTACTTTGGGATATTTGAGACCTCTCACATTCCGTAGAAAGCAGCTGGGTGCGCGCGCAAGGCTAACCGCGCACAAGAGCTGACGCTATTAATAACAAGCGGAGGATACGTGATTATATCGGCTACTGGTTAAATAACCCGCTCAAAGGAAAATATAAAAGACATAAAAACCACATCGTCAGCAGGGTTAAGGTGAGTCGACAGCTGTCCTCCAGTCGCGTACATGGTTGGTAGTTTCTCGCGTGTTGCGAAAGCGAACTGAACTGGCACGGCCCAGTCAGTCAGTATTGAGGGGATGCAGTTTATTTAGATGTCTGAGATTAAATATATTTAGTAATTTAATAATCGATTATTTAAGATGATATCTTTCATAATCTGCCAGGAACGGTCGTATCTGAGACGTTGTGCTGAAATGTTACATTACATTTCTGGACATTTTGCTCAAATGAAAGAACGATTGAGATGTGCATGCGGCTTCAGGTGAGGCGCACAAATATTGGGTAAAATATGAGCGTACGCACGAAACTCGTGTTTACTTCAAGATTCCTGGATGTGCGTGAATTTGCAATAACTGATGTGATTGACGAGTCTGAATTTGAGCATTTATTTAATAATTATTATTTAGACTTGTTCTACTTTTTGTTTTGTTTTGATCGTTTGGATTCTTCAGTTGTCGCCTTCTTGGTTAATGTTACAGTGATAAAATATCTTGAAGCAGTAGTTTTATTAATGCTTTATTTGACGACTTCTTTTATTGATCGCAGAGCAGCATGATGTGGAAACGTTTTCTGACACACCCCCTCGGTTTGGCTCGTTCCCTGCTGTTTGTGTAAATGTGACAGACAGAACAAAGGTGCTTCATTTAATCATTGTAATCATTTTCAAGACAAATTGTCACTTATTTTGAATAAAGTTCATTTAGTCAGTGGAGTTCGTAAACTGGCAGCTAGCGATGTCCAATTCGTGAGCGAATCACTTAATATGGATCTTTTCGATGATTCGGTTGAAGCCGGTTTTGTTCACGGAGCGTTCAGAGCGGATCTTCAAATCAACTTGAATTGTTGAACCGATCCAACACGAGAACTGATAAGCGAACCAAATTTGGTCGGAAGAAAGGTTATTTAGTTTAATACGTTAACGTAAACATACTGGGCAAATGTTGAATCATGTACTTAAGTGGTTGGATGAATCCGTCTCTGAACCGGTTCATTAAAATGAACTGTTCGAAAGAACCGATTCGTGACTTCCCATAACTGGAGTTTGTTGTGAGGTGGTATTCGTGTCATATAGCGTATCCCCTTTTCATGGAAAGAGAACACTGTGTTCTTTTTGAACGAGAGAGAGAGAGAGGGGGGTTCTGTTAAAATTCAGACCATGAACTGAGAATTACATACTTTTGCTGACATCAGCTGCTGCTGACATTTTTTTTTTATTATTCTTTAGCACCAAAGAGACCACAATTTAAAAGGGTCATATGATGTTGCTAAAAAGAACATTATTTTGTGTATTTGGTGTACTGAAATGTTTATGCGATTTAAGGTTAAAAAAAACACTATTTTCCACATACTGTACATTATTGTTTCTCCTCTATGCCCCGCCTTTCTGAAACACGTCGATTTTTACAAAGATCATCGGTCTGAAAAGCGAGGTGTGCTGTGATTGGCCAGCTATCCAGTGCGTTGTGATTGGCCGAATACCTCAAGCGTGTGACGGAAATGTTACGCCCCTCACCATACGGTTATATATAGCAGTGTATACGGTCCGGCCGGAGCGATGATTCAAAAACATGAAAACCCATTATAAACGAGGCATTTGTTGCATCCAGTGGGGACATAATTATGGATTATAATGACTTATACTGTCTTTTTACGCGTTGCGTGGCATCGCGAGTTACGCCTTCTTTCTTTGCGTGAACATTTGGGTGGTGTTATGCAAATCTTCCCACATAGTGAGGTAGATATGTGGGGGCGTGTTAAAATGAGCTGTTTTAGGTAGGCGTGGCTGACTCTGAACTTTTATAAAGAATATCTCTTTGGATTTGAGACTTTAGTCTTTGCAACTTTACAGATCTTCTTTATTCACCAAGAGCTTGTAACACTCCAAAGACAAAGGAAAAATTTAAATCGCATCATATGACCCCTTTAATGTAGATTGATTTGTTAACCAACTGTTTGTATAGTGTTATCTACCAAACCAGTTCAATCTAGCACCAGAATTCAAACAACTCGCCCTCCCCTCAGAAACTACACAATCTCACACACACCCTCCTTGTTTTTATGAGCACAGCGTCGCTCCACCGCCAGTGATGTTTCTCTTGTGAATTATCTTTCACTCTAGTTTGAGTTGTCATCTTTCACTGTCAGTTCTTAATTAAATCGCCCAACAAGTTGGAAACTTGCATTTAGGAACATGTTTTGCATTGTCTTGATAGCCTCCCACCTTAATTGTGCTGAGTTAACATTAATGTCACTGCCTCCAGAATTTTCTTTGTCCTTGACTGCTAATTCTTTCTGACAATGTGTGAATATTAGAGAACGAGGGAACTGGCTCATTTGTTATGTAACGATAGCTGTGGTGACCACATACATGTTCACACAGGCGTGCTGTCCGCTTGTGAGTGTTATGGCCAGCCGTTCCCTGTTCAGGCCAGATGACTAGGCCTCTGTACTGTCATAGCTGCTTGTTTTTATATAAAAGATACTGGGGCTAGTTGTCAGTAACTGTAAGGTTTTTATCTGAGCCTTAGGCCAACCTGACTTCACTTCTATGTGCAGTGGCTGTAATGCACTAATAAAACCCCCTGCAGATTTTTTAAAAGTTAATTGGCTTTATCTGCTCGGCATGTGTGATACTACTACAACAGAGGCAAGAATAGACTCGGAAGCCCTCGGGGAACTGTGGCTGTGGACACAGGATAGGGGGTTTCGGATCACTAGCTTTACTCTGAGTGGGGGGTTGCCTTTGTTTTGGCCAGAACATTGGTATTTTGGAATGCTGGACTCCATATGTGCTTAGTTTCAAACATACAGCGTGTATTTTAAAGAGAGAGAAGAAACAGCATATTTGAATGCTTTCTGAGGGATCATGTGACACTGGAGTAGACTGCTAATTCAGCTTTGCTAGCACAGGAATGAATTAGAATTTAAAATATAATGAAGTAGAAAACTGTTATTTTAAATTATATTGATATTTCACAGTATTACTGTTTTATTATTGATCATAAAGGTGTGGACAAAAATTAAATTCGCTTTCTGGTTCAATAATTTAAATAGCCTTCCATGTGATCGTGAATTTCATATGAGGGTGAAAGATTTCCCCACACAGATTTCACAACTGGTTCATATTAGTTGCATGGATTTGTAACACTGACCATCAGAAAACTGATTGCTTAGAAAGTGACTTCTGAGCTAGCTGTTCTTTTATATATTGCTACAGTGTTGATGATAAACAATTAATCTTTTTTACCTGTGATATTTCACATTCTTTTGAATGGTGGTGTACCCTGAATTATTATGCTTAGATATAGAGATAGATACAGGTATTAGGTTCCAGCTGACAAAGCTCTCTCTGTCTGCATTTCAGAGCATTTGCTCAGTAACATTGTAAGCAGAGAGTGTTGGGGACACCAGACGTTTGTTTCCGGCTTTTCCTGTAGATAGCTGTTACGCAAAATGTGCCGCTACACAACATGCTATTGATGTTTTTACCTTCAGATATAGCCACGGTCATGAAGCTTAATTTTGACTCATGCTAGAGTTGCATTTAACAGCAAGCCAATCAAAAGTAAAAGCGTTTAAAAATGATGTTGTCTTTTTTTATACAGTGGGGAAAAAAAGTATTTAGTCAGCCACCAATTGTGCAAGTTCTCCCACTTAAAAAGATGAGATAGTTGGATAATGCATGTATATTAAAAACAAAACATGCAGCAAGCAAAGGGTTTATAGGCTTAAAAAATTGTTTCTGTCTTAACTAGATGTGGAGTGTAATTTCTCCACCTTTAATGTAAATTAGAATTGCAATACATTAAAAATAAATATTTTTGTGCATTCTGCCTCGCATTGAGCTTTGTTTAGTGAAGTGTTGAGTTTGCAGGCCACTCTGAACCTCAGGTCCTGCGGTGTGGCCCTCTGGTACATGTACAGAGATCATGCGTTCCACTGGAAGAATGCTTTCGTATAGTGTTTCGCAATGTTGTGGGGGTGTTTTGGTGGCTGGTTGGGTTTTTGTGGCTCACGTCTATTGTGTGTGGGTGTGCTTGTATGGGATAGGGATGCACGATATATCGGCCACCATATCGGTATCGGCCCATATCGGCTAATTTTTTCTGTTATCGGTATCGGCCTGATAAGAAAATTTGGCCGATATCTTAAAGCCGATAAATAATGCATTATTTCCTTCAGAGACACTTCAGATGCGCGCTGTTCGTTTGCAGCCTTTTGTGCAATTGTACATTGTAATATTGTGTTTATTTGATGTATATCTGATTTATCTCATATAGAATGCGTTTGGTTAAGTTAAAAGAGCGCTTCAGTTTACCGGTGATCATCTTTAGCTCAGCACACGCAGCCCAAACAGGGCAAGAACATAGCAGTGTTAGCAGTCATAATTTCAATGGCAGGCATTAATAGATTTCATTTTAAAGATCACATCACTTACAACAGTTTTGAAGGATTTTAAACTTTTAATTACTTTTATGTTAAATTCCAAAAAAAAAGGGGGAAAAAAAACCTTCCTAACCCCTGGATGCTAAAAAAAATGGTGATCTTTTGGACTCCTACACTCATTCCAGCCTTTTTAGATTTTTTTTTAAGTAGTAAAGCTTAGCTCTGTGTGTATATGTGAGCAGGCATGAGTGTGTGTGTGTGTGTGTGTGTGTGTGTGCTACTGTTTGGTCTGATTGTCAGCTTGACACAGATAGTTGTTGACAGTAGGGGATTCATTGAGGCCAGCTGAGGATGGACAGCAGCCAACCATAGTGTCTGCACTGTTGGAACAGAGAATGTGTATTTATGAATTTGTGTTTTGTCTCAGCTTTGTTTGCATTTAATGTATTTTATTTTTATTAATATGGTCAAAATTGCTTGTGCAGGGACTTGAGTTAGTGTGAGAACCGTTTTCTCATTAGAGATGAAGTGTTGAGATTTAATGAAGCAAACCTTGACTCTAATATCTAGTTAGATAATAGAGATCTTATGTCATGCACACATACAAAAGTGTAAACATCCCTTATGACTATTGAATTATTCTGTACCCAAACTGATTCTGTGGGATTAAGATTTAATCTTAATCTTTAATCTTAATCTCAATTAAGAAAGTTCAATATTTTTGTTATGCTTACACTAAACAAAGCTCAATGTTGACTGCAGAATTCCTGACAGACAGACACAATATTCACTGCAACATGCAGTTCCCAATCAGCCTGCCTTGCTTCTATTGGATCAATACTTCACTGTCTCATAATAACCCTCCTTTTATTCCTATCTAATGGATAGAATTTAGCTTTCTACTGACTCCTCTGTGGTTATATGGCCAAAAATAATTTATTTTAACTGACCATATTCTGAAGTATCTGTACAACCCCATGGTACAATGACGCTGACTAACCCAAAGAAGGATTTGAAAAACCCAAATAAAAAAATATTTGACAGCAGGGGTTTTATACAGTGATCACAAGAAAAAAGAAAGGAAAAAAAAAACTGCTGAACAATCTGGAAGCTCAATGGTGAAAAGACCAGTTTCATATGAAATTGAAGCATGCAAGTTCAGATGTTGATGATATTAAAAGATGACATAAGATGACGACATAAGAAGCAACAGCAAGATTGTTGCTGTTGCTTTAAATAAAACAAACATTATCATGGAATTTGCTTTTTGCTTTTTCTCACTCATCAGTATGTTAAATTGCTTGCAGGTAGAAAGCAGTTTGAAAGAAATTAGTCATGAATGAATTTTCTGATCAAATTTGACAGAGTAATTGATTAGAAAACAAACAAACTATTGAATTCATTCGACAGAGCACTGAAGTTTCCATTTTTGTAACTTCTGACCCCTGCAGGGATGGATTTCCCTGTAGATGTGTTGGTGTCTGGCAGACATGAGGACTTGGAAAGTTCAGCCCAGAGCTACATGAACAAACTGCTCTACAGCAACCCAGATAACACACAATACTTTACCCTGCCCAGCATGAGAAAGGTAAAACACACACAACAGAGCTCGGATCATGTGGAGAATATCAGATGATACTGAAAAAGAAACTTTTCTGTGCAAAGTTATAGGCCTATACAATTTTACAATTTGGCATATGTATAAAAAAGTTATGTATAAATAACTTTTTAAAAGTTATTAAAAAGGTTTAATAACTTTTTTTTTTGTGTGTGTTTAAACCCTTTAAAAATGGACCCTGTTCACTTCCATTGTGCCTCACCAATGATTAAATTGTAGCCTGTAATATTTCTTTAAGAATCCTATTCTGGCTCTTTTAGATCCGGATCAGTCCTGCCAATGTCGGGTTTGTTCCTCTTTATGGAGCCAATCTAAAACACAAAGTCCTGGCTCTGTTTGATCCCGAGGACCAGTTCACAGGTAGCCCACTTTCCTGCCCATTTTACCTATCACGATAACATCATGAATGGATTTTATGACAATAACATCATGGATGCCTTCCAGGAAAGTTAGATTTTAATTTCTTTAGCGTATTATTTACTTTTATTCCTCTTCGCCTCCCTTCTCTTATCATTTTTTTTTCCTAGCTGTGGCATTGTTCTTGGCTGACCAGTGGTACGCAGTGGAAGATGTTCTCAGAACGTCAAATCCTGCAAGAGAAGGCCTTGTGAAGGTAATCTTTCTTTCTTTTTTTTTTTTTTGGAAAGTTTGGGCATTGAACTTTAATGAAATTATTCAGACACATTTTTGTACTTTTAACAGTGTCTATTCAGAATGTCGCTTCTTTTCCAAGTAAATAAAAAGCAGAAATCTGGCATTTTCTTCGAGGCCTTAAGTAGTTGCAAATGTTTATATATATATATATATATATATATATATATATACATACTTTTTTTATATATATAAGTTTATAATATATTTTAGTATATGTGTGAATGTTTAATTAGAGCGAGAGAGAGAGAGGGAGGAAACAAAAGCGAGGTTTGAGCAGTGAAATGTAGTGGTTTTGCCAAACAAATAATTGCGAACCGAACAGACAGTAGTTTGTGGCTGATCAGTGAGAGGTGTTTTTGTCTCAGTCTCTACTCTTTGCATACATAGGCTTGCTTTTATCAGAATGCAGTCCTGAAATATGTTTAAATGTACACAGGCACTCCCTTTCTCGCTCACTCAAAAATACACAATGCACCCTTTTTCTTTATGCTTGCACTTGTTCATTCCACTAATGTGTAGCATAACACACTCCATGTGTTGTAATATCCTGTGAGGCAGTCTGGATTTTCTCTGCAGGAATATCATCTTTATAACTTGACTGTTGCATGACGTTGTACGGCTGTTGTTTAAAGTCAGCCTGAAATGAAAATTTAACTTATTTTCTAAATGTATGTTACTGATCTTATTGTCAATTCATCCATTAATTTCTTTTTCTTTCTTTCTTTCTTTCCTTCTTTCCTTCTTTCCTTTCTTTCTTTCTTTCTTTCCTTCCTTCCTTCCTTCCTAATTTTTAATCAAAATGTCTTAACTCGATCTCTTTTGTGAATAATTGTATTTGCGCAGGCAAGGTCTGTGGGCGAGAGGACCGTCTTATATGTGCTGAACCGCATCATTTATCGGACGGTGGAAATGGGTTCTAACGAGGTGCCGTTCCTGTGCCACGGAGAAGACGTCTTTGCGAAAATCCTCTGGAAGAATGGAGAGGCAGTGGGCTTCTACTCGGTCAAATCTAAAGGTTGGTTCTTCTCCCTGGAGAGTCTGGCAGTGCTGTAGATGCATTGCTCATTCTGCCCATTGTGTGAATAAGTTTACATCATAAAACAGTCTACAGTGTCTTCATTAAAGGATGAGTGAGATATATAACTAGGCTTTGCCAGTTTATAAGAAGGCAAGCTCACAAGCTTCTGTGTTGTTGCCTAGTAATAAAGATCTTGGCTTGTACGGAAAGGTTGTAGATTCAAAAACTGCTAAAAAAAAAAAAAGAACACTTATTATTATTATTATTATTATCCTGTGAAAGATTAGATAGACCTAGAAAGTTGTGACATAAGGAAGCACACATAAGAAAAAAAAACGTGTTATGTTTAGTTTTGGCATTTAAGTCTATTATTAGAGAAGTAGTCAATTACAACAAAAATTCATTATTACAGTTACAAAAGTTTGAAAACAGAAATGGCTCCTCATTAAAATGAGTACTTTTGTCATAATTATTACTTATAATTACTTATATTATTACTTGGTATGTCATAATTATGACTCATCATTTTTTATATATTTTTTTATATTATTATGACTTTGCCTTAATTTCGATTTTTTTTTCCCCCCCGAGATCTCATCATTATGACAGTATCTTAGTTTTGACTTATGTCATAATTATGATGGTCATAATTAAGTCATAATTCTGAATCTATATAAAAACAATTTGACTTTTTATGACACAAATTTTTTTCTCATAATTGACTTGGTATGTCATAATTATGACTGTTAGAATTTAGACATTTTATATCATAATTATGACTCCAGTCCAGACGTCTCTTCCGTATGCTGTGTTCGTTCTCTCCTACAGGTAGCTTGTGTAATAGCTTTGTGAGCCAGTGCTACCTACTTCCTGTCATGGACTCTATATTTGTGCGGAAGGATCACCGTGGTAACGGTCATGGCTTGCAGATTTTGGAGGACTTTGTAGACTCCTTTAAAGATGATGAACTGGGCGTGAAATACCCTTTAACACCAGCAATGCAAAAGGGTAAGTAATGTGCTTCACTTCTTTGAAATACCCCTTTACTAGTTTGTGGCCTTATGCTGTACAAGGAAGGGGAAAAAAACCATTTGAATGAGGTGACAGTGTTGAACTTTAGTAAGCAAATGACTGTTGCAAATTCCTTTCCTGCACAATGTTATTGTATAGAGTAGCTGTTTTGAGACTTGCTCAAAGCTGTATTGAAATATAGCTGTATTATTAAATATTAAGAAGCACAACTGTTTTCAGCATTGATAATAACAATAAATGTTTCTTGAGCACCAAATCAGCATATTAGAATGATTTCTGAAGGATCATGACTGAAGTCTGGAGTAATGGCTGCTGAAAATTCAACTTTGCCATCACAGGAATAAATTACATTTTATTAAATCAAGTTTTTAAATTCTAATAATATTTCACAATAGTACAGTTTTTTTCTGTATTTTTTTTATCAGATAAATGCAGCCTTGGTGAGCATAAGAGACTTTTCAAACACATTTTTTAAAAATCGTACACACCGCAAACTATATTGTAATTTAAACTTGTGTATATATCGCATACAGTATATATTTAATTTTTTTTACTTGTTTACTTTTACTATATATTATGCAATTAGATTGTAGATAGCTACATTTCATTAATGTTTTACTAATGTATATAAAGAGTAATTTTAAAAAATATGCTCCAGTATGCAGACAGTACCTGAGCACATACCCGGCCGATGTGGACCTGTTGTGGGAGGTGGAAGGAGTCGGAGGTCCCTACCAGAAAGTGAAAGTGGCAAGCAAACTTGGCTCCATGACACTACAATGTGAGCTTTTGCACTGGCTCTTCCTGGGTCATATCTGCCTCTGCCATTATTCAAATTTAACAGTTTTTGGGTTGTTTTTTTACAACCTTTTTTTCAGCTTTTACCAATATATCGCATTGTTCATTGCAAGTGACATCAGCTCAGTTTCACATATTTATTTCAGTTATAGATTAGATTATATTTGTTGTGTCCATCTCCATACAGGCAACCACAGCTCATGGGCAGCAGAGGAAAGCAAAAACAGAGAGGCTGCGGTTAGTGAGGTGGAGATGACCGAGGAGAGCTGCCTGGACATCACGGTAAATTTGATCCGGTCTTTATGTAGTATAATCTCAGAAAAGCATTCTAGCATGTGGACAGTTACTGTACCTCTCTAAATGTATCTCTTTAAAAGCATGTTTTTTTTTTTTTGTATTTCATCTCCTTAATAAAAGACAAATTGCTATCTGACTAAATCACCTCTAAGCAATTTTCCAATCAATCTTTCCAAGCAATCTGATGTTTTTTAGCATTATGATTTCTTTTACATTAAAAGATTATTTAAAGGGGTCATATGATGCGATTTAAATTTTTCCTTTGTCTTTGGAGTGTTACAAGCTCTTGGTGCATAAAGAAGATCTGTAAAGTTGCAAAGACTAAATTCTCAAATCCAAAGAGATACTCTTTATAAAAGTTAAGAGTCAGCCACACCTACCTAAAACGGCTCATTGTAACCCCCCCCACACACATATCTACCTCACTATGTGGGAAGATTTGCATAACGCCACCCAAATGTTCATGCAAACAAAGATGGTGTAACCTCTAGTCTCGCTGTAGTATTGTTGACGCTGCAGCCATGTCGTGAAGACGCTGTGTGCTTCGTTGTGAAAGCAAAACTACTTTGTTTGGTCTTCCAAAAGAGGACGATATCCGCTTCGTCATGCCTACAGCTGATCTGTGCTGGTCGCTGAGGCAATACATCAACATTCA
>NW_015505534.1:80546-112004 GCF_001515645.1 Sinocyclocheilus grahami | reverse complement strand
GAAGCGGAATCCAGCCCGGGGTCCGTCACATGTGGTTGCCGCTCATTTGTCGGATCTGCCGGGTGCGCCGTTCTCGCTCGCGCTAAACCGGGGCTTCCGCTCACGCTAGCCCGGCCTCTGCTCACTCTATCCCGGCCTCAGCGCACGCTAAGGCGGGGCTTCCCCTCACGCTAGGCCGCTGTGTTTTCCGTTGTGAAAGCAAAACTACTTTGTTTGGTCTTCCAAAAGAGGACACGACTACAAATCAGTGGTAGCACACCTCGCTTTTTCAGACCGATGGCGTTTCAAAAAGGCGGGGCATAGAGGAGAAACAATAATGTACAGTATGTGGAAAATGTGTTTTTTTCTTTTTTTACTTTAAACTGCATAAACTCATTTCATTACACCAAATTAGCAACATCATATCATTTAACAATGTTTTGTTGAGTCTGTCAATTTCTCAATTAATGGTTTGTGTTTAGCTTCAGTATAACCAAGAAACACTTACTTTTAATGGTTTCTGGTGGATATGAACCTATTATTCTGTAGAGGGCTTCCTTTAGTCATTCAGACTGAACATGCACATGCTTGCTTAATTGTTGTGCTTTTTTCTGATTGTGAGCTATTTGCATATTTGCATTTATAGAATCTGTTAACCCTTGACTGAGTAGAGTGAATTGTTTTCATTTTGGTTTAACAGGAGGATGTGGTGGTAGTCAACAAACATCTCAAAGTAGCAGAAGGTTTGGATTTTTGTGAAATTTATCATTCTAAAAACACCTTTTCTTGCCAATTCAGACAGTTTAAGTTAGTGTGAAAGCCTTTTCTTTTTCTTTCATCCTCTCGCTCTAGAAATTAGTGACTTGCCCATTTCCACACGCATGCGCAGTAGTGAACACAGACAAAAGAAAAGGCTGCGGGAAGAACCAGAAGAGAGCGCCATGGAGAACCGACCTGAAAAAATCAGCAGGTCTCTAAAAACCCCTCACATACAACACCTCAATGACTGATTGCTTTTAGAGGTTGTACAGTAATGGGGGTTTACTCACGTGTGTCACTGAGATAATAAGCATAATATCATAATACAAAAGATGGGCTCTTAAAATGACCCTCCGCCATGGGCCTGCTAGTAAATTGTTGATATAAAATCCTGACAGGAATAAAATTGTACATATGTAAAGCGTATTAAATGTGGTTAAAAATCCCATAGATCCAAAGGAGTGACCCAAACCATATGTAGGGACCAGAAACACCCTAGAAACCACAGAAACACTTAAAGAACTTAATATTTTATTTATTATAGATTAATGTTTTTTCATAATACTCCAACTAATGCTAAATTATGCAATTAGAAATGTTAATGTATTAGTACATGTAAACTAAACTAAAATTATTAACATTAAACCTAGATTAATAAATAATTTAGTTCATGATACACTACTATTCAAAGCTTGGGGTCTGTAAGATGTTTTTTAAAAAAAATTCAAAGAAGTCTCATGCACACAGGCTTTGATCATAAATACAGCAAAATGTTTACAGTGTAAAAAAAAATGTGTGTGTGTGTGTGTATATATATATATATATATATATATATATATATATATATATTTTTGTTTTGTCATTTTTAAGCATATATATATATATATATATATATATATATATATTTTTTTTTTGTCATTTTTAAGCAGCCATTACTCCAGTCCATAGTGTCACATGATCCTTTAGAAATCATTAATATGCTGGTATAGTGCTCAGTTTCTTATTATTATCAATGTTGAAAACAGTTGTGCCAAAAAATGTAATGTAAATCTAGAAGGATTGAATTATCGAATTGTCCTCCTTGTCATTTATAACCTGTAATTTGAATTTAGAGTGGTCGAACCTGAAGCAGAGACAGAACCTGATGCTGTTGTGCCAGAGACTAAAGAACACACAGATGGAGAAAGTGGAGGAGAACAAGAAGGAGCAGCAACCTCAGTCCAGGTGGAAGAGGCTGCAACCAATGAGGCCCTTGCAGACACAGAAATTCTGGTGAGGGACACAGCTGCATCCTTTGTTGGTTGTCTTATCTGGTACACTATTTCATCATTGGTTTAATATGAGGCCAAACAAGTTGTCTTACATCAGTTGCCAATGCAAATTATGTTTGTGGTTCATAAAACAGTATGTGCTGTGTGCCAGATCTGCAAGTTTTGTCAGTTCACACATACAAATATGTACAACCCCAAAACCTCAGGTTTTCAATATTCTGTTTCTCTGTGAAGGTGGCAGAAGTCAATGGAGAAATGACTGACAGTCAGGAAGAGAAGAATGAGATGTCAGCAGTCACAGCAGAGGATGCACAGGCCATGCAAGTGCTCTCTCTAGAGGCTGAACCTGTCATCCAAAATGGCACTGCTGAGGAGATAGAGGCAGAGGGAGAAGCACAGGTAAACTGTTCAGTTTAAGGTCAAGGTTGTACTGTTACATGATTTGAGAAATCTGTATACACTACCATTTGGGTCATTTATTATTATTTTTTTTCTTTTTTCAAAGAAGTCTCTTATGCTCACCAAGGCTGCATACATATTTGATTAAAATACTGTAAAAACAGTAATAGTGTGAAATGTGTTTACAATTTAATATAACTGTTTTCTGTTGTAATATATTTTAAAATGTAATTTATTCCTGTGTGGGCAAAGCCAACATTCAGACAATATTCAGCAGCCATTACTCCAGTCTTCAGTGTCACATGATTCTTTAGAAATTTTGTATAATCCATGAAACATTTTTTTCAGGATTTTTTGAGCTCAAAAGAGTTCAAAAGAAGAGCATTTATTTAAAATAGATTTTCGTAACATTGTGTGTAAATTTTTTTTTTAATCATTTTAATGAATTTTTGTTGAATAAAAGTATTTCTCAAAAAAAAGAATCTTATTGACCTCAAACTTTTAAATGGTATTGTGTGTATATATACTGTATATATAATATAAATAATAAAAATTCATCAACCATGCACCCAAAATAAAATTTGAAATAAAATTTTAATTAACAAAGAATACTGTTAACATTCTCACAATCATGTCAGCTCTGTGGCATAGCGGTCAGTGTGCTTTAATATGTTGAGCTGTGGCGCTAACATGAGCAATACAAGTTCAAAGCCTACTCACAAAATTTTCTAATCTCTTCCTGAATATTTAGGAAATATGGAATGCGTAGTGTTTTTTTTAATTAAGAGCATCAGTGTCACTACTTAGACTAGAACTAAACAGATTCATTATCTGCTTTGTCTTAAGGATGACATCGTTGACACCCCTGAAGTGTCTGAAGTAGTGGAGCAGATCGACCAAGAACTTGTTACTGAGGAGAAACAGGATGCAAAAGCAGAAGTTTCTTCTCCAGTTGAAGAGGAAGTTCAGCAGGAACAGGAAGAGGAAGTAGCTCCTGCAGTTGAGGATGTAGCTTCAACAGTTAAGGAAACCGAAGACACTGATCGTCCACCAGCTGTTCCTGAGGTGCCAGTCATTCCGGCCAACCTGGTTGAGTGTGTTTCCTCTGTGCAGGACAGTGATGCAGTAGAGGAACCATCTGCTCCTGAGCTAGAAGCTCTACAGGAGGAGACGTCTGCTTCTCCTAGTGCAGCAGGTGAAGAAGAGGTCATTATAGAGACAGAGGAGCCAGCTGTGAACCAACAAGATGAGACTGCCTCCGATGAGCCACTTGAGACGGAGGAAAGCCAACCTACAACGGAGGACTCCGAAAAAGAGGAGCCAGAGGAAGAGAAATTACCTGAGATGGATGAAAAAGATGAACAGAAAGAAGAGGAGGACACTGCCACCACTGAAGATGATGATGATGAGGGAAAAAGCTCAGACGAAGTTCACGATTCTCCTCCAGGCATTCGAGTTCTTCGAGGAGGCAGGATCAAACCCGTCCCGCCAACACCCAAGCGCACATCCAGTAGACTGAGCAAAGCTGTCGTTATACAGGTGGTTGATGAGGAGTTTGATGAAGATGGAGAAGAGGAAAACCTCACAAGCACTGAAGAGGAGAAGGGGAGCACAGAGGAAGAAGAAGCTTCTGAACACAATTCGGGAGAAGAGGAGGGCCCTCCGGTGATTGACAGGAGAGTGTTGCGGATGAAAACCAAAGTGATCCAGTCCACACCCACAAAAGCAAAAAGACGCAGTAAAAACTGATTACATTCATTCTCCATGACACTCCAGTACACTGCAGTATTGTCTACATTCAAAACACATAGTATGTAAGTTAGTAAGTACTACTTAGTACACACTTATATACCACTATCTGTACTAGAGCGAATTCAAATGTCTTTTATACTTGGGTCAGGGTTTATAACAGGCGGTGTTTACAACATCTAGTTTTTGGTTTTGGTTCAGGTTTTGTTTTATGTCTAAAAGAGAAAATTAAAACAACTGGCTGTATTTCATATTAATATGTTGTAAGCACAGTCCTTGATTTACAGTGCTGACTGCTCACAATTATAACTGTGATTTGAATCTTCCTTTACTTTTGATTTACCTTTAAAATGTATACATATTGAATGCAGCTTAAACTGCTTATAAAAAAAAGCAGCTATAATCTTGCGAATTTCCCAGACTAAGTTACAATGTGAAGATCTTCTATTAGGCGTGCTGTTGTGGATTGAGTTTCACCAATATCGTTTCAGATTTTGTTCTCACAAATGTTTTGATTTAAATTGTCACCTCACCCAATAAGCTTTTAAGCAGACCCTTTCACATTTGTAACTACCTTTCAGATGATTTTGACAGGTTTTTAAATGTGTTCTCCAAATTTTGTGAATTAAGGCATTGCTATGCACGCCCATACATACACATGTACATTATTAGATGTATTCACACATAAATATGCAAGTATGTTTATACCTGAGGAAAGTGCAGGTTTATGTTAAAGTTTACATGAAGGCTAATATGTTAACTGTATGGTTAATTATATATATGGCTGGTAAAGAGACTGACATTAGCATCCAAAAGTGATGTTTGTGTTTAAATGTCTTGTCTCATTTTAAATACCAACTCTAGATTATATATTAAGCTGAAAACTAAAGCATAAAATATGAGTGGTGAATCTTAATAGTTGTGGCTTTAAGTAATGTAGATATTAAGACTTGTGTTGACACCTGTTAGCATTTTACTCGTAGTGAAGTATTTCATTGTTTTTTTTGTTTGGTTTTTTTCAAAAAATCTTCAGTAGCCCATGTGCTATTAAATGTCGCATATATCGTCTAATTCATATTTTGTTAAAGCTGTGAAAGAAACGCTCACACATTTCAGTTTTTACACACGTTTCAGAGTTTGAACACTCCATGGTTAATGTGGGTGACCACATGAGGGTGCACTTGGATGTTAAAAAAGCCATTGCGGGAGTCTCTTCTCATTCTTTCAAGATCATTGTTTGTCTTCGCCGTTATCTCATTGTTGACACCTGAGGTCAGTTGCTTGCGTTTTTATATCAGGTGAAAATAAGGAAAAGAAAAGAACCCTAGAAACGTGAATTCTTCCAGATTTCCTCTCAACTTAAAAGTGTCAAAGTTCATGCTTTTTTGGTGATAGGAAATCAAATTAAAAGTAGACATTTTTGATCACAATCTTGAGTGCTTTAAACTTTATTTTACTTGTTTAGGTGTTTGAGCAATATTTTTCTGGACTAGTTTTCTCAAACTGATTTTCCTGTAGTAAATAAATACCTTTCTTGTAAATTCCATGTCCTCATCATTTTTTTCAACCCAGTTTCTTCCACATGAATGCATAAATATTAATACACTGTGCTCTGAGCTGTGTAAACATACACATATGGATGAGGCGGAGTGATTTTGTACAGCTGGGTTGAATGATATTTCGGTGCCAATCATTTGCTAATCAAGGTGTGTCGGAGTGCATGTGCCATCTCTTTTGTGTTTTCTAACAAAAGCCGCCCAGCTGGTTTCCTCTGCCTTACCCTACCTTGTTCTTCCAGCTTTTATCTATTTTAGCAAATTTTATGCAATTTGCACATCTTTTGAATTTTTTTTCATTGACTATATGTGTGTAACTGCTAATCTAAAAAGAGAATTGGTTAAGGTATATTTTGATGGGTTTTCAGGGAAATAGATGGAAACCAAAAAAAAGATGTCTCTTTATGTATATTTCGCACCTTTTGAATTGTGCATGGTTTTTGCAAACCAATTGCGCGAGGTATTGCTCTGCAAGTGTGTGTGTGTGTGTGTGTACAGGTTTATATATCCTGGTGGGGACTTCAACCTGACTACACACAGACTCACGGGGACTCGTGTCACGATGGGGACCTAAATTGTGGTCCCCACGGGTACAAAAGCTTATAAATCGTACAGAATGAAGTTTTTTGAAAATCTAAAAATGCAGAAAGTTTCCTGTGAGGGGTAGGTTTAGGGGTAGGGCAATAGAATATACGGTCTGTACAGTAGAAAAACCATTATGCCTATGGAGAGTCCCCACAAGGATAGCTGACCAGACTGTGTGTGTGTGTGCGTGTGTGTGTGTGTACCTGTATGTGCGTCTGTGTGTTTGTGGTGTGGGTGCACTAGCTGCTCTGTGTTTTATGGTCCTGGCTGATTAAGCTTGGCACTGTCAGGAGTGGGTTTGTGTGTGTAATTAATGATGTCTCCTGCTCTCTCCCATGGTAAAGGCTAATAGGATTTCCCAGCCCCAGGCTACAGCGAGGAGAGGCTGGGCGCATGAGGAAGTGTGCAGGAGAGGAGAGGGGAGACAGATTGCGAGAGGTGATAGGACAGGTGACAACGCAGGAGGTTTGAGCAGGTGGAGGTGAGAGGTTACCGAGGATTCTGGATGGTCTGGCTACGCTTGAGAGGAGAATTTGGGCTGCTGTGGGAAAATGAGAATGTGTTAAAACTGTAAAACCTCTGGAGAAAGAAACTGCTAAAAATGAAGAAACATGAAATTTGTAATTTAACAATTTGATTGGGGGGGGGGGAGATTTTCTAGTAGTTTTGATGTTTTTTTTTTTCTAAAAGGTATTTATTAAACTTTATATTTTGTTATTTTAATGTATTACAATATTTTGAAAACTAGAAATAGTTTATTTTATTTTCATTCATTAAAGTTATATTCTGCTAAAATAGGTCAAATGTAACTAGCCATTTAAACTATTTAATATTGAATTTGTATGTAATATTTGCATCAATATTAAAAAATCTAAATAAAATTTAATATAAATAATATAATAGTATTGAATAATTTAACTAGCCATTTTAACCACTTTAAACCATTTAATATCAATAGTATATATTATTTGCATCAAAAAAAAATTTCAAGTTATTCTACAAAAAATTCAATAATTTTTTTATAAAGTACTTTTATAGTATTTGATGTATTTAAATATTCACAGATACTTTAAAAATTAGAAATATAATTAATATAATTTATTTGTAGTTTATTATCAGTCAGCATTAAAGTTACTTGCACCTGAAATAGATCAAATGTAACCAGCCATTTTTTAAACCATTTTATATCAGTATTGTATACTGTATGCACAGAATAGAAAACAATGTAATATCAACCCTTAAAATAGTTCTACCAAACAGATTTATAATGTGCAATTGGGACTTGCATTTTGAGCGGAGCTAAAAATACACAAGAACAAAGCTAAATGTAATTTCCCATCTGAACCCCCCTCCCCCCCAACAATCAATAGGTGATTTACACATTTGCTTAAAGCAAAAACAACATTTAATTGTTCAGTTTCCTTAGCTATATTCAAGTTTGTTCAAATAAAACCGTTCATGATTATGCTTAAATATTTGACCTTCGAAGAGTCTGAAATCAAAAAGAAAATGTGCAAATATAACCATAATCTCTAAAGAGAAAAGTAAAGGTGATGAGAAAGATAATAAAATATAGGCTGAAGAGAGCGATAGAGTAAGCAAACCGAAGTGAGGAGGGATGCTGAGAGGCTTTGCAGTGAAAGAGACTTTCTAGGGGGTTCCTGTGCTTGGGGCTGATTATGTGCCGGGTGGAGGGGGGGCATTGTGGGATAGCATGGGACGGAGAAACGGGAGGGAGAGAGGTGTGAGAGAACGAGCAGGTGATTTATAACAACAACAGAAGGCTTCTCTCCCCTCCACCACCTCCTCTTCCCTCTCACTGAAGCAAAACAAGGAAATCCATTACAAAAAGGCTTGTGTGATAATGGACTTTGCTCTGTGTATGTGCGTGTGTGTGCAGAACCAAGACATTGGATATATTTGGGTAATAAAACTGTAAAGATTTTTTCTGAGATATACAAGTGTGCCCGTGAAGCTCTTGGTCAAAGCATGGCTTCCGTCTGTATGTGTATGTGTATACAGACACATTTTCAGTCCCCAAGCTCCTTGCCTTCTCGTCCTCACCTCCCTGAGATAAAGACCTCTATTCTACCTCGCCAAACGAGATATGGTGCTGGCAGGCTCCAGGGAGCAAACAGAGAGAAAGAGAAGTAAATAATAGAGGGATATGGCAGGCAGTAATGGTATGGTGGCACTGAAGACCACGTTCTCCACGGCAGGAGGGGCTGCATGCGGGATCTAGCCCGGCTCAGAGTTTCCCTCTGGGGGAGGAGATGGTGTGGAAGAGCCCGTGCCTGCTCCTCTCACATTACCCCTTATGTTAAAACCAGTCAGGGGGAAAATTGGGGCCTGCGTGGTCCTCCGCAGGCCCACCTGAGCCCACTGAGACAAGGAATCGGGAAGGAGGGGGGACCTACAAGTCTCTAAATGCATAAGTAATAAGAGTCATAACCTTGAAAACATGTTGCACATGAAAGCAGATACATGTGAAATACATGTTTGTTTGAATGTGATGGCTGTCAAATCCTACGTAAGAGAGAGTAGGAAAACTTTGTAGATAAGTTTGAATGGATTTGTAGGAATGATTTACTTATTTATTTTAAAAATCATATGTTGTTTCCTCAGTTTAGAACTACCCATAAAGGGTGCTAAGAATTTATGAGTTGGATTTATAAAAAAAGATTCATCCAGGTAAGTCAACAATTTTTATGGGTGGGCCAAACTTCCCTAGACCTAATGAGTAGACTACAGTATGGACCTTTGGGTAGACTCCCATCATAAGGCCTGTTTGTTTTGTTTGGCTGTTTTTGTTTTGTTTAGTGACTTTTCTTTGTCGATTTGTTTGGTAGTTTGTCTTGTTTAGTGATGTTTCTTTGCTCTAAGATTGTCTAAGTTTTTTGTTGTTGTTTTTGGTTTGTTTAGTGATTGATTTGTTTGGTTGGCTCTAAGATCATTTAATTTTTTTGTGATTTGTTTTGTTTGGTTACTTTGCTCTTTTGTTTGGTGGTCTCTTAAGATTTATTTAGTCTTTCTGTTTTGAGACATTTCTTTGGTGATTTTTGTTTGGTGCTTTAGTTTGTTTAGTGATTTTGGCGATTAGTTTTGTTTGGTCAGCTCTAAGATTGTTTTAGTTTTTGTTTAGTGACTTTTCTTCTGTGGTTTGTTTTCTTTAGTGACGGTGGTGATTTTTGTTTGGTGGACTATAAGATTGAAAAATTTGAGAAGCAAGACAAATTTGGTTTAACAACCGTTAGCTAACACTGGGATGTCTTAAGAAATTAAATGTAACCTATTTTATATACTCCCTTTTGAGTACCTTGAATCCTTTAAACCTAAATATTGTAGTGCCAGTTTCTACATTTTCTAGTGTCAAAGCTAGGTAATTAAATTCTTACAAAATTATTATGCCCCCTATGTCCAGGTGACATTTGCCTAGACGATTGTTTTTCTTCACTAGCCCATCAGATGGCGCCTGCTTTCAGTCTGGAGGCTGTTCAGGGTGCAGTGGTAAGTCACAGATGTTGCCTGTCCCATCCTTTTGTTTTCCCCCCATTGAGAAGAGAGACCTCAGCTGTTAAAGGAGATTTTTCATTATGGCATCAATGTTCTTTTGAAAATCATTTCCATTAAAACATTTTTTTTTCAAAGCAAGGTACTAAAGTGAAGGTTAAATGAAGTTGAACAAAGCACAGGCTCGTCAGGCGTTTCTGCAAGCTTCTCAATGACAGATCACTGTGTGGGCAAAGGCCTCTATGCAGAAGATGGGGGATGGGAGGTGATTTGGGTAAGGCAGATGTCTCTATTTGTTGCAGGTGCATATATTTGTTTTTAAGTGTGAATACTGAATTTAAAATAGTTGTTATCGATTTTGTCCTCTTGTGAAGTGGCAACTTCCTCTTGTGTGATGTCACAAAAACTAATGGTGACATCATGGACCTTGAATTGTTAAATTGTCACACACACACACACACACACACACACACAAAACCCTATTACTGAAAAACTACTTTCTGAAACAACCTAAAGGGAATATGTATATCCAGCTTCAGTACGTACTCGGTGCTAAAAGTAGTTGTCCCAGGAGTTTTCAAATCCAAAATCATTTACATCTCATAGTCAACCTAATGTTTAGTTAACCCTTCTTTGCTGTTTGAGGGTCATTTTAACCCTACAGCAACTTAACATCAACGTTTCTGTCTAGAACTTAATGACATATACTAAAATTAGAAACTGTTTAGAATAAATTAGCAGTTGGCTTGTTGGTTATTGAAGTTAAGACTCTTGGGTCAATTTGACCACAGTAGGGTTATCAGTTCTGTTTCAACTAAAAATAACTTTTTCCCTCTGAAACATGTTATAATTTTTTATTCAGTGTACCTGTAAGTCCAATTACGTATCAGATATTTGATTAGCGCAAAGTGTGTTTTGACAGGCATAGATTCATCAGAACACAGGTATACTGAGTGTTCATTGAAATGTTTAATGAACCAATTCAGCAGTTAATGAATGAACCAAATATGTTACAAATGGACCAGTTTTAAGACAGAACAGAAAACTTTTTTTTTTTTTTAAATTTGAACAAATTAAGCCTCAGTATCTCGGAAAAGGAAGAAACTAAAGCCAACAAAAGGATGAGAATGGATTTACCTTTAAGTACTAGCTCACTTCTGACCATCAAATGCAGTTTGACAAGTTTCGCTAATCAGTAAGTCAAAGCAGTAGAAAACCTCTTGGACGAACATCTGAGCTATTGTCGCAATCATAATATTGAACTCAGGAAACCATATCAACGGAATCATAACCAATGTGATTGGTCAAGATGACCACTGACAATACACATCCCTTGACAGTAGAAACTAAACCTCAAGAGAGGGTCATTTGCACTTGATGTCTTTCCACCTTTCAGGTTTATGGTCCAAATATTGGTTTGTTCTGGTCCATGACCAGCCAATAAACCCTCCCTCAGTAACATAGCACTAAGGTAGACCAGTTAGGAAGGAATTCCCTCTGTGTGCATAGTTCAGAGTCTTTCCTGTCTCTCTCTGTCCTACCAAACAGTGTTCTCCCCCATCTCTTGACCAGGATGGGACATGGGACCACTGTAACTGGTATTGTTGGCCAGGGGGAAGGGTGGACTCGGACCCCCTGTGAAGCCACCCTCCCCTTGTGGATTTGGATGGAGCGGTCCGGTCATGCCTGGCTCAGGACTGGGGGTATCTGCGTGGGAGATCATGTCCGTGAACCTTTGGTCGTCTGAAGGGTGGAGAGCCGAGACCGGGCCGCCCTCCAGGGCTCCTGAACCCGAGGTGAGGAGGTACGGGGACTCGGCAGGAGACTGCGCCTGTGAGGAAGGGGGTCCGTGAGGGAAGAAATCGTAGCTGACCACTGGCCCGTAATAGTCGCCTTGGTATTCTGAAGAGAAAAATAGAGCAATCAGTAATGCAGTTGATATTTAAAAGAAAAAGTGCTTTTGGGGTTGAGTACACTGAAGAAAAAATTGGTGTAGAAACAGTTTTCAGAGCCGAGACCGGGCCGCCCTCCAGGGCTCCTGAACCCGAGGTGAGGAGGTACGGGGACTCGGCAGGAGACTGCGCCTGTGAGGAAGGGGGTCCGTGAGGGAAGAAATCATAGCTGACCACTGGCCCGTAATAGTCGCCTTGGTATTCTGAAGAGAAAAATAGAGCAATCAGTAATGCAGTTGATATTTAAAAGAAAAAGTGCTTTTGGGGTTGAGTACACTGAAGAAAAAATTGGTGTAGAAACAGTTTTCACTCAAAAATTGTTAGTAAATTTCACAAAGTAGTAAAACAAAATGGCAAGTAACACCTTAAATTAAACGCGAAATTTTGAAGTAGAAAAACTGAAATAGTATATTCTTGTAAAATGTACTCCAATGATCTGTTTTGTTTACCATTTCGAAGAATCAGTGTACGTGACATTTAACTCACAATGAGTAATACTTTTATTTGATGCCCAATTTCATGTTTTTCTAATTTTCCATGACAATGTTTCAGAATAGTTTGGCTATGACCAAAAAATTTAATTACGAGAGTGTAACAAAGACAATGCGGACGAATAAGAAGTGCTCATGAATGAAAATACTCAAATGAAAGGTGAGGAAAGAGGACATAAATGTGGAAATCGTAGGAGAGTGCAGAGGCATGTTTCTTCATTTTTACTCTCATATCCATCCTCTCACTCTGTCGTACCTTTGCGACTGGCCTATATAATTAGTGCTACAGAAAGTCATTAACATTCCTCCCCAATTCCATTATTTTTTTCCTGCAGTTGTGATACTTTAATGTGCTAATCAATCATCGAAAGACATTTTACTATAAAGAAACACCACTTGCTCACTGTGTGATAGATAGTCAAATCATCAATGCCAGACCTCTAGAGATCAGTATGTTATGTATCTGTTTCCATGTTCTAAAAGCTGGAAATGTATGTTATTTTTTGAAATAGGCACTTTTTCAATTATTTGTAGAATGGTTGGTGTCTGTATTCTGATTGTATTGCTGTGTTCACTCATTACAGAAATGAAAACACTGCTTGCATCTCTGCCAAACACCTGTTAGTATGTCAGATACCAGAAGTGTGCAAAATCCAATCAAAGAGACCAAGCTGGAATGTCAAGCAACAGGTAACGCGCACAATTTATCGCTTTCAGGGTCTTGTTAATCAGATTTCTCTGCAGAGTTCTCCAATGAACTCCATTGGATGCCAGTGTTATATTTCTTATTTTCTGCTCTGACGACATAATCATAGATTTTGGATTCGGTGTTAAAGCTCTGAGGAATGATGGGTGATGCTGAAGTATCTTAATACCAGGAGAGAAACTGCTTGTAAGAGTCTTTGTGCTTTCAGGTAAGAGAAAAGCCTTGAAAGATACAGGGCATGTGAGTGAGAGACAGCACATATTATTGTGTGTAAATGTGTTTTGTCAGAAAGAACATTCTTTGTGTTCATGATGTACCTCCATAGTAGCTGTATCCTCCAGGGCCCATTATGTCTGGGTCCTCTAGTCTTCCTCCGAGTGGCCTCATTCTGCGTGGTCCCCTGAAGAAAGCATGTCGTCGAGCACCGAGAACGCTGAGCTGCTTCATTCTGCGTTCTTTAGACCGACGATTTTGAAACCACACCTACAAGGCAAAGCCACAATTATATACTATGTAATTACAGAGGTACGTGAGATGAGAGCTACCTCACATGTTTATACATTTCACATTCTTCTGATTATCCAATTAGAAAACGGTTCATTTTACACACCTGTCCAAGGTGACCTGATGGTTTATATGAGTATTGTAAGTAATTAGACCACGTACAACAACGAAACAAGATATTTACTTTCATTACGACTTGTCTTATGTTTGTTAAAGGGGCATTCTTCACAAAAGAAGATATTTTGAAGAACTGTTTTTGGCTACACAATGAACATAAATGGGGTCCAAACAACTTTGACCCTGTGAATAGCCAAAAACATTTCGTTTGGCAGAGGAAATTTAGTCATACAGGTTTGGAACAACATGAAAGTGAGTAAATAATGACAGATTTTTCCTTAAGGGTTAAATTTTTCTAGCCATTGCAAGAGGAAAATAAGATTTTAATGTTTTTATAACATGCAGTACATACAAAAACTAAAAGAAAACCAGCTACTCTTAGTGATTTACTATCAACACTCTTGTTGATTTAATGGTATTAGCAGCACATTTGCTTGAAGAAACATACTAATTTCATCCGAAACATGCTAGGTTAAGCTATGAAATGCCATTATATAGATAATAATGTGACCAATTTAACCAAATACCAAGAGGATGAATGGAGCAGTATGAAATATTTACCAAAGTTAGCCTCGTTATAATTACACACACTATTCTAAAGATATCAGCAGGTATATATATATATATATATATATATATATATATATATATATATATATATATCACACATAGACAAATGTTATATATATATATATATCACATAGACAAATGTTCTCTTGTTTCAGGTTTATCTTGCAGCTCAACCTATTAATGAAAGAATCTAACACACAATAATTGATCCTGCCCGGCTTGTTAAATAAGTCTTGTCAAACCTATAGTGCTACTGAACTACAATGCAATAGATTCTTAAGATTTATATTCCTGCGAAAATGTATATGCTGTGATGATTTCACAAGTCCATTTTAGTGCATGCACGCACATAATTTCTGAGACACCCCAGTGCTGACAAGTATCGTTTGATCATGAATCCACCAGCTCATTACAAATAGACCTGATATAACAGTGTGACAGATGCAATATCAGACTCATCACTGTCAAACATTGTTTCAATCTTTTAGTAAGACCAACGCAATTTGACATACCACTGTGCTGGTGGAACTCAAAAATAACCTTTTAGTCAAAAGAATCACAACCGTGTACTTCAACAAACACCACGAGGGCCGTTTTTCACACTGTTATCATATAAACTGCTTGCGCAGGAACAAAGAGCAGAGGATGATGTGAAAATGTCTGACTTAAGGTGACATTGTTATGCATGATGGTACAATGTAACACATTCATGCCTGAATCTGCATTGCCACTGCATAATATATGCTTACAACAGTTAGTCTGCTCTGGAGGCACAATCCTGCCATGTACAAAAGAGAAAAATAGAGAGTGAGAGAGACTATATTAGAGAGACAAAACATGTTCTCTACCTAAAACCACTTAAGCATTCCTCTCCATGCTCAGCAAAGGCAACACCTGCTTATTGAGAACAATCGGCTAACTGTTTGGTACATTTTTATGGAAATGTTTTGCCTCCTCCTGAGTGAGCGTTGCTTAGGGATTACACACACATGCTGCTGAACCGGCATGGCTCCGGAGGACTCCCCGCACTGAGCATCACAGTCACGAGGACACGCGTAAATAGTGGACCAACACACACCTCTGAATCGGGCTAGTCGTTTTCTTTCAATGGATTTTACATTTGAACACAACTGTTAATATGCATTTACATCTTAGAAAGATACGTAGCACGCTAGACAATCAGTGTAGACAAACAAACACACAAATGAAAATGTGTATTGATGTATTCTAATGAAAGACGAATGCGCTGAATCCCTGAAGGTTAATAACACGAATAGATTCATTTGAGGAAATCTTAATATCTAGTTTAAAACGTGCAAAGTTTTTAGAAATAGAATCGTCTGTATTCGTGTTACTTTCAAAAAACGTAAACCGTTTTGTAAAAAATAAATAAATAATTGATTTAGTGAATGTCATATGGTGTAACCATCCAGCAAAAATGTCTAAATATTGTTCTTGGACACTTAATCGTTATTTTCAAATATAGTTATTCTTTTCTTCTTCTTTATGAATATCAAGTCTTAAGGATTTTATTTAAAAAGGTCAACATTAATATAATGACCTTGACACAGTTATGAGGGTGTTCTCTCTATTTTAAAGAGTTCATATCACATGACAACAACACGGCTTCCTGCATGCTGGTTATGCCATGGTGACATTGATATAACTTTTAATCGTGTTAAAAAAGGAATTGCTTCCCTGCTTTAAAAAAAACAATAGAAATCATGTTAATCAATTCATTTAATATGAATTGGGTTTGAATAAAATTTTGAACTCGATAAGAAAAGAGCGCCATGTCATTAACCCTTAATTCACACAACTGAGTCAGACTCTTTCAGAGGGATGGAAACCTTCTTTCACACACACACACACACACACACACACACACACACACACACACTCACTTCTTAAACCTTAAACGCACAGCTCCGGTCGTCGTTCTCACCTGAGTTTAAATTGACCTCTTTGATAGCGCTCGTGCTCATGTAGTCCTCTTTACACACAAATTTGTTTTCGTCGATGACGTAGAGCTCCTCGCCCGTGGACAGCTGTTTGTTGCACACCATGCACGTGAAACAGTTCAGATGGAACACCTTGCTGCGCGCTCTTCGCACGAGATCGCTGGGCGAAATGCCCTGCAAGCAGCCCGCACATTTCGTACCAAACCGCCTGCAGAGGGACACAGAGATGACCATACAGAACAATATATATATATATATATATGTGCATGTTAAGCCTAATGGTCAACAGAAAGGTTGCATCATGGGCATTGATGATATTGCTCTCCAGTAGCTACATGCTGTGCCAATGATTGTTTATTTTACAGACACTCCACCGGAGACTGTAAAGGACCATACTGAATACCGAAAAGCATTCTGCAATTTATTTTCCATTCCAAGTAGGCCTACCTGTTTAAAGAACTTGTATGCAATATAGTATGTGTGTATTTTGTAACGTGCAGTAAGTAAATTGTGAATTCTGCATATCTTGAACATTGTCACATTAAGTCACAAAAATGACTGGTGGATCACGCACACATGATTTTCACTCACTGTGTCAGCTGAAATATTGGGTCGAAAATTATATTATTTAAAAAGAATAATTAAATGTAGGCTATACTTTCACAAAATAATTTTAAATGATTAATATGAAAAAAACAACAACTTTAATATTTATTACAGGCATTGGCATTTTCATAAACCATGCCATAAATCTGAAGGAATTTGGCAACAGGCTCAAGATAAAGTCGACATGCTCTAAATGAAGAGATATTGTGGGATTAAGATACCAAAGCCTAATTTGTAGTATTAAACACAAACGCAAGTCAGTTCACCTATCATATTAATTTCTTAGTATGAGTGTGAGTTGTCGTTGAAATACAAATGGAACTAGAGTGTTTTTCATCTACAAATACGAAACCTGATTTTCGGTTTTCTTATATTTATCCATTCATCCTGTGAATTGAAATAAGCCGCCAATTACAGGTGGTTGTTCCTTTTCTGATTTGTTAATCTGCGCCTACACTGTTTTTTCCCCTCGAAGTAGAGGCCGAAATAATACAGAGTTCGTGTAGTTTGTTCAATTCATATTTCAATGACAATGAGACGGGAAAGACAAGGTATACAGGCCGGTCTTGGTCGTAAGGCACGTCAAGCGCACTACTCCCTTCTGTTTCTCCCCTCGGGTTTATTTTAACACTAATGTACGAAATCTTCCCCCATCTGTTATGGTATCGAGTCGCTCTCTTGCTTTTCAAATGCATCTCTCCCAGTGAAAGGCCATAACACTACTTACACAACAAATGGACGCATTACGGGTGATTACTGTTTCGCCCCACTAATGGCTCCACATTGAAGCGCAGAGCTGGATGGGCCCCATAGAACGTGATGGTCAAGGCCGTTTGGGATAACAATGGCACATATGAAAGCTTAAACACTGACATTAAATAGCTCAGAGAAATGTAAACTAGAAGAAAACCTGACAGAACACACTGCGCGATATAGCGGCCTGTTCTGAGACTACAACAGTAGCATTACAGGTACGCAACACAGGTGTTTTGAGACTATGTTGTTTGGGGTTCTAATCTTAAGGAATTTAGTGCATATTTTTATTTACTTTTTTTAAATGTATTTAAAGAAATTAGTTTGTTTAGTGATTTAACTAGGCTGCTGTTTATAATATTTCAACCAGACTAATGTAATTCACTTTTAAACGTTCATTTTTTAAAACGTTTCTGAATTAATAAAACATTTAAATAATCTTGGCGATTTTATTTGTCAATTTGGAGGTTAAGTAAATTATATATTTCCTATATATTAAAAAGAAATCCTATTCGCTGCAATTTTCGTTTATATTTCTGGATAAATGTGAAAAAACACAACCGTCTGTTTTGTTTAATATTAGTTATCCACTGAAATCAGGTTTCAAATGCATAATAATAATGAGCAAAACAATAATGTGTTTTCGAGTATAATAAACAATTACTTCACTAACAGATATTTTTCTCACAATCATGTGCAAAAAGGCCTTCAAGAGGGATTCTCACGTCGAAAGCTTGTGAATAGCCTACAATAAGCAATGAATGGCTCATCAATCAAAAGCTATTAATGAACGACGGAGGATCAAAGGTTTAACAGTACATTACACATTTTAGGCAGGTTAATCCACAAATTGAGCCTCATCCACATAAGAGGAAAACAAGGGTAGGTAAATCCTACATGACACATTCTTCAAACGAGGATTAGTCCAGAAGTTTGACGAGGTGAGGCAGCCCAAATGCAAGCAGCTTCAGATCTTACCTGAAAAAGTCAATTTTGCAATAGAGCTTTCCATCCCTGGAGAAACATTTTTCGGTCAGGTTGCAGTTACACTCGCAGCACTGGACACACTTGGCGTGCCATGCGCGGTCGAGAACGTTTAAGAGGAACCGATCGAGAATGGGCCTCTCGCACCCCGCGCAGTGCGCCATCATTCCGCCCTGGAGGGGACCGAGAGCCGACCTTCCCAAACGGGCACCGCGCCTCGGATTGGGGCCACACGAATCGGTGCGGAGCAACGTCTTGGCTTCTTGGAGAGGGAAGCAACAGCAGAGTAAATGTTCCGTCTTGAGAATGAGTCTCCACCACGCCTAGAAGTAAACACTCCAGACGTGATTGTTATGCATCATACCTGTCGGCATCCAGAAATCCACTGAATCAGAAAATACATATATTCGTTGCAGAGAGTTTGCCAACAAAAGGGCTTCTCCAAGGTTTCCTCCTGGTTTTGTTTTGTGCTCTTGATCCACCTGCTTGTGTCCACTCACCTCACCAGCACTTTTTGCATCACTCGTTCTAGTTCGCGGGAGCCTCTCGCATCCGTATTCAGATTCGATTACGTTTTTCTTGTACTGGCCAATCGCGGACAAGTCGCCATGGCAATGGGTTTAAATATTGGTACTCTCCGATTGCTTCCAAAGTTCTACCTTGGGTTTGGTAAAACGTCTATAAAGGCTGATGGCAGTAAAGCTAATTATTTTATCGACGTGCTATTTTGTTGTTTCTACCGAATTTGGATTCGACCAGTAATATCAGAAAAATGTGCACAGGCTTGCGTTTTTGGCCTCACTAGACCTGGATCCTGCACAGCACATTTGGACTGGGAGACGCTGTTCGATTTCTTCATAGACCTTTGAGATTATTTTTTATTAAGACGATAATGACTCCATTTTTTTTTCAATTAATTTGTGACTGAAAATCTAGTGGCAGTGGCTACCACAAGGTAATTAACTTAGAAACGTCGATAAATATTTCTAAACATTTATAGATGCTATTTAAGTGTGCACGCCTTTTGCATTACGCCTAAAGAAAATAAGAGTAGAAAATCCAAATAGCCATCACTGCGTCTTAATTCTGAATGAATGATCTGTGCGCGCTGTGGGGGATCCCGTTCTTTTCTCATGCATAAAGCTATTTACAGGGAAATGCACTGGATTAAGATACTGGCTCGCATCAATAGAGAGTATACCGGATCGCCCAGCGGTTTGACAAAGTAGCCACAAATCGAAAGGATTTTAAATATTTACCCAGGTAATCATTTTGTTAGCTGTGGAAATGCAAACATTACGTACACTCTCATTTATTCTAGAGAATTAGAGACTGAATTTACAACCTTTAGCAGCTTTTAGTGGAAATTACTCTCAATATAGTATATTGACAAAATGTAAACCTTTTAATTTTTTTTACAGGTATTCTGGTGCGTGTATGTCCACACGAAATTCCATAGATATAATTTAATTAATCAATTAAAAGGAAAACAACTAAAATAGCAGCGTACGTTTTTATTTTTTATCGTTAGACAATGATATTTGAACCCACATTTCCTTGTGCATTAGCATTAAATATTGTGTGGGGTAATATCATTGCGGCATATTGTCAGAGAGCTGTGTTCTCACGGGTTCTGAAAGCCACAGGCATGTCTGATCACTGGAATAAATCCGGATCAGGCCACCCGTGGTCTGTCTACCTGCTTCCCTCTCTGCGTGTAAACAATAGCAGGTAGTTTACAGTTGTGTTAGTGTATCGGATAAGAAAGAGAACGCAAACACCGTAACCAATGCTCTGTGCATTGTTAAATAAAGTAGTCTGGGACTATTTAAAACAATAATAATAATAATAATAATAATAATGAGGAATATATGAATAATAATCATAATAATAAATATCAATTGAATATCCATCATCATTATTATTATTATTATTATTATTATTATTATATAAACAAAAAATTATAAACATTTTAGAATATGGGTTTCACAAAAAATACCTATACAAGTCTAAATGAATAAAGAACCATATCTATCTATCTATCTACCTATCTATCCATCTATCCATCTATCCATCTATCCATCTATCTATCAATCATCCCCTGAAATTAATAATCCTTTTACAACATGCATGGTTTAAGCAATGACTAAACAGTTTGGTAATATTTGGAGTCAGGGGATACCGGTGGGCTGCATGCTGGAGAAAAAGAGAGCCAAGGGCGAGTTTCGGGACCCCCGCTGTTCTTGGCAGGCAACAACGGCAGCGAGTTTGGCTTCGCTTACATTTCTAATCCCTTCGTGATGCACGCTATTTATTTTCTCACTAAGTATTGTTTTGTTGACTTCCCATTTGAGAAATCCTCAGTTTTCCCCCTGACGTTACCCTCCGCGAATAAGCAAATATGAGTGAAATGCACGCCTGGGCTACTTCCAGTCATTTGCATATTTGTAAATAGCTAAATGCTAAAATTAAAGGTGCCATCTGTTTACAATCGCCCTGACAGAAGAGCCATTAACAGGCTGGCCTAACCTTGTCGAGTCTTTTTGGTTAAATAGCGAATCAGCCCACAGCTTCTGCGTACACACATATGCACCCAAAACTATGTGAATGCTAAAGTATAGACAATCAACAACTTATTAAAAGCTGATTTTAAATGACACAGAAACGACCCACTTGCATCATAAACGAACCAACGCGTTATCATTTGATGCATGGGAAAGCTAACATTTGGGACTGGAAACGGTCATTGAGAGCCCATCCTTCTACGTCTAATCAATAGGCTACAATGCTATGAACCTCTAGAGAAAGGGCCTAAGGTCTGCAATACAAACAAACGCTAGTGGAACGTGCAGAGGCACCTGTGTAGACACAGGAACTGTCCAGGGTCCTGAAAACAGCGGGAGGGATTTGAGCTCGCAGTGACTAATAGCCTACATCCCAGTGAGTGTGTGAATTATACAATGACTTACAGGAGGGAGGGATATTTTAAAAGTATTTTTCTTCATTAAAATCCATTTTTGCTTAATTAAATGTAGGCTAATTTTCAGAACGCAACATGTTGGTCTCATGCAACATAATTTAGGCCACTAGCATAGTTAGCTTAAAAAAATCATATACGACATATGTGACTTTATAATTAAACGAAATTCAAAGAGTTTATCGATGTACCACCTAAAACCGATTGTAATGAAAAGTAAATGAATGTTCACTGTTTCTATAGTTACCTCTGGGAATGGGGATTCTATTGGTTTGCATCAGTTGAATACGCATTCTGAGAATTACAGCAACGTTTGGAAACGCTGTCGAAACATACATGTGTACATTTATGTATGAAAAAAGCGACTAATAGCCTACATCCCAGTGAGTGTGTGAATTATACAATGACTTACAGGAGGGAGGGATATTATAAACGAATTTCGATATTTTAAAAGTATTTTTCTTCATTAAAATCCATTTTTGCTTAATTAAATGTAGGCTAATTTTCAGAACGCAACATGTTGGTCTCATGCAACATAATTTAGGCCACTAGCATAGTTAGCTTAAAAAAATCATATACGACATATGTGACTTTATAATTAAACGAAATTCAAAGAGTTTATCGATGTACCACCTAAAACCGATTGTAATGAAAAGTAAATGAATGTTCACTGTTTCTATAGTTACCTCTGGGAATGGGGATTCTATTGGTTTGCATCAGTTGAATACGCATTCTGAGAATTACAGCAACGTTTGGAAACGCTGTCGAAACATACATGTGTACATTTATGTATGAAAAAAGATTGCGAAAAAAACAATATGTACTCTTACTACGACTCCCCCACCCACTTTTTGATTTTACTTCCGGTTGATGCATATCGTTCGTAGAAAATATATTTGAATCATTTTTTTTACCATTATATCATTATTATGGCATATAATGGCACAAGTAGACTGCAATTATCAAATATTATTACATACTAACATATTAGCAACTCTCCTAAACATCTAGTAAGTCATTCATTCAGTCCTCTTTAAGATACACCAACTCAACACCAGGAGCCAAACTGACGAAAAATAGTTATGGATTATTCAATGAGTGGATAGTGATTCTTGTATTTTCTTCTGTCTCTTTTTCTTAATCATGTTCAACTTTACATTCACCTAACCCGTTAAAATTTAAGAGGGAGAGACAGAAAACTCGACACAAAATGCCTGTTACATTACTGCTAATTTCAGTGTCAACATAATTACATCAAATCTAAAATTTTGCTGGCCATGCACATATGACATTATAAAAGAAGAACAACTGAAATATGCAATGCATTTACACTTATGCAACAAGCTTTGTAAAAATCCACAAACTGAAAGAGCAGAGCATATATGATTCATTTAAAGGCAAATGTCCTTTATTATATCAGTCTCACAGGCTTTGGGTGTCTATCAAAGATATCATACAAGTGCGATCTCTCGAGTTTTGCATAAATAGGATGTGAATACATGCATATTAGATAAAACGGCTCTGTGTTCTTTGTGTAATTTATAGACAGAAGTGTTTAGAGGGCCTAATTTGCGCACGCTTTATAGTGGACATTTCCACATATACACACAAACTATTAGCATGAATGTAAACACACAGAAGGAGAAAGAGAGGGAACATAAACACATTTCTAAGAGTGTATTTTATAAATACTAGAATCCCTTAAAAATAAAAGTTCTTTAGTATCTATGGTTCCATAAAGAAACTTTAATATCCATACAGTCTAAAAATTAAGGTTCTTTATTGGCATCAGTGGTCCCATGAAGAACGTTTATCATCCATGGAACCTTTCCATTCCACAAACGGTTGTTTATAGTTCTTTAGATTAATAAAATGTTCTTCACACTAAGAAAAAAAATGGTTATTTTAAGAATTGTTCACTGAAAGGTTCTTTCGTGAACCGAAAATGGTTCTTATATGGCAACACTGAGAAAACCACCTTTCCAATGCACAAAATGCTCTTTGTAGTGGAAAAAGGATCTTCAGATTACTTCAAACTAGAAAAAAGGTTCTTTCAAGAACTGTTCACTGAACGTTTCTGTGGGGAACATTTCTTTTTAAGAGTGTATATTCCAAAATTAGGTCTCAATTTTATTAATTCTGAAAATACACAGAATGTTGTAAATTATATTAATAAATTATATTATTTAAAATATGAATAATCTTAATACAATTAAATATTAAATACTAAAATAATATTAAAAATATTAAAACTTCCACAAAGCAAAAGATACACAGAGGGAAAAAGTGTAACGTAAATAGACAAAAGGACATGAGAGGCACGAACGTACACACTTTGAAATGAGCTCCACTCAAAACACAATGCCCTGGAGACATTGCAGTGAGTGGCACACCTCCACTTTCCCTGCACAGACCTTCATTCTCACTGCCAGAACTAGCCTGGAGGGGCCAAGCCATCTCAGCATGTTTTCTACGCCGTACCACAATCCACCATGTCCACCGCACATACAGGCAGGCAGACAGACACAGACACTCTCGGCCCAAAGTGCCATTAGTCTTGAAAGGTAGGAGAAGGGAGAAGAGGTGAACAAGCATTTTGATTTGCAACCCCCCCCCATCCCTCCGCTTCCCGTATCCATCCACCAAAGGGGTACATGACTCCCCAGGGCTGAGGCAGCATGGCTGGGGTAGGCCTGGAGGGGGCTGCGAGCCAGGATGCGGTTGTGGGGGTCGGTCAGTGTGATGGATGGTTGATTGGTAGCTGTCCCAGGGGCCTCCCTCTCTCTCACCTCTGGCGCTGGGAATTAAAAGGCGGTTTGTCTCTAGCGAGTCCTCAGCTGCTGAAAGCAGCCCGGCAATTTCACAGAGATCAGAGAGGGCATTACTGCTGCCTGTCAGGGGAGCCGTCACACAGCCGGACACCACAGGGTGGGGTGGTGAAGGGGGGCTGGTTCTTACAGGCATGCACATGCGTGCTAATTTTCACACAGAAAAACATGTGAATGCATATGAGACTGTGTGTCTGTGGAGTAAGACTTCTCTGAAGAGCTGATCTGAGTGGAGTAGGTGCAGACACACACACACACATTCACATTCTCTCAGGGCCTTTTATCGACAGCCCTGTCCATCTCACTTATCTGTTCTAATCAAAGCTCTCTCCATTAACACCCAAACTACCCTCAGAACACCAATGCGAGACCCCTGTCCTGATGAGTATAAATACACACAGACATTCACACTTTCAACACTCTCACAGCCACTGAACAGCCAAGAAACTTATTAACAGCCACCAGACAGTTAGAGTTGGGTGGAAACCAGCTGGTCAAAAATGCAACTGAGCTGTCAGTTACTGCTATGGTTGACAGTTGAAAATGAGGGAAAATGTCTTAATGCAGAGGGCCCACCAATTATTCTTTATGAGAATTTTAAAAAATATGCATTATATGTAAATACAATTTTAAATTATTTTAAATTTAGCATGATGGAGAGGAGTAGGTTGAGAGACAGAGGAAGAGGATGGCAGTATGGCAGGACAGAGAGCAAAGATGAGAAGGAATAAGAGGAGCGAGATAATGGGGAAAAAATCAACAACAACTGCAAATCAGAAATAATGGCAAGAAAATGACACCTGCTAAGAACTGTTCCGTGAGACATGAGTTAAAATTACATGCAATTAAAATAAAATTTTAATGTGGGAGGAACAATGAGCCACTAAGCTGAACCTCAGCTTCTTGGGTTTGGCTGAAGTTAGCTGAATAACATATTTTTACCAAACACAAAATTGATTGTAAATCAAACAATAATCACTGGACCCCATGCAGTTTGCTGCCCACAGACTGCTATTTTAAATGCTTCAGTATTACGTGCTTCATCTTATGGGTTTTATTATAAATCTACATGTCATATAGGTAGAAAAGCACTTGCTGTTTTAAAATATTGAGAGCATCACATGAATACTCTTCATATTAACACTTAATGCACCATCTTGCTGCAATGAACCTCTTTGTCAAGCAACATTGAAGTGAAAATGGATACCTTTCTCAAGGTATTCACACACACACACACACACACACACACACACACACACACACACACACACACACACACACACACACACACACACACACACACACACACACACACAAACCTTTGATTATGAGATGTGCATGTTCTTAGTACATGTTTGAGAGTGCAGTGCATTTGTGTGCAAATGACCGTACTTTTGTTAATGTGAATCCTTGAAAGTTCTGGCCGTTTGGAAGGTGAGGAAAATGAGAGCTCAAGTTCAGCCATTTTCTAGCCTTTGTTGTTATGCATAGTCATGTAAAAAAACAAGCCACCTGCTTTATTTCTTGCCATATACCCTCAGGTCAGTTCACAAGGACAGTAATGGCACATTTTAATCATAAAAAAAACTTTTTAAATCACCTTTGACCTGGTCACAGACTAAAATCTGGCCTTCGGTTTTGAAAATACATAAATAAATACAAATTCCTGGCACTAATGTGTGCCAAGCTCTGTATTGTCTGTAAAATGCAATGAAATGTGAAATATCTTTTTCATATAAAGCACATTATTCATAACGAATCTGTAGCTGGATGTCCCCGTGAGACTGGACCATTTTCAGTCTTAAATGAGGGAAATGTTTGTTTTTCAACCAAGAACTGGTGGGCCAGACACTTTTGCATCCATCTGTCATTCTGGGGTAATTCTAGGTCTGCTTTAAGACTTTATCTCAGCATTACCCATTTTCAACAGTGCAGTGACACAAAAATATTTTATATATTTTAATATTAAAGTGTAGCGAAAAGAGTCACTGATTTTGTGTATCGCCTGATATGCTATTTGTCCAAAGGATCTTTGCTACATGACATGTGGATCCAGTGGTTGGTCCATGTGCCCACCTACATGGGATGGTGATTAATGACGTGCCCTTTAGGTGTCTGGTTAATGCCAACCCCCCACTGGCACTTCCCTTCAAATGGCAAACTCATGACATAAAGAGGGAGCTAATCTGACAACTTCAATTAATCTATTGATCCTTTTTTTTAGGTGTAATATCACACCAAAAAGCATCATCCGTGAATGAAGAACACTTATTTTGGTAAAAATATATGCTGAAAAAGCATGAGAGATTTCAAGAAAAATCTTCTTTAAAACATATTCATAAATATGTGTGCTTCTTCAATTACGGGCACTTTTATGTCCCAGCCTTAATCTTTTTTGGAAACAATTTACACCATCACTGTCATTTTTTCTACTTTTCAAAATTCAGTTTATAAATAGATTTGATTGTTTACACTTGTCTCAAATTCAGACCTTCAATTTCAATTAAAATATGAAAATTAACCATGAAATTAACCTAAAATGTGTAAAAATGTATCATGTGAAAATTATTTATTTTAACTTTTTCTTAAATTGCCATTTCCATTACAACCAACAATTTTGCAGATAAAAAAGGTTTAATAAAAAGTTAGATACCTTTTTGACAAGAGGAGACTAGAGTGTTTGTAATGAGCAAGCTGGGTTCACTTTATTTTGATGGTCTTTAGAAATTCAGTTGACTAAAAGTAACTTTGCAACTACATGTCAACTAAATCTAGTATTAGTAGACTGTTAGTAGCATAAGTTGATGTACCTGCAAAAAGTACTTATAGTCAGTAGAATGTCTGTTGGGTGACCATCAAAATGTGTTAGCAAATATTAAGCAGACAGTCTACTAATAATCGAATGACTTCTAGTTGACACGTAGCTGCAAAGTTACTTATAATAAATGTCTAAAGGGCACAATCAAAATAAAGTGTTACCACAAGCTGGAGATAAAATATGAAGCATGTGATGTGTGGAAAAATATTATTATTATAAAACCATGAAATTAACCTAAAATGTGTAAAAATGTATCATGTGAAAATGATTTATTTTAACTTTTTCTTAAATTGCCATTTCCATTACAACCAACAATTTTGCAGATTAAAAAAGGTTTAATAAAAAGTTAGATACCTTTTTGACAAGAGGAGACTAGAGTGTTTGTAATGAGCAAGCTGGGTTCACTTTATTTTGATGGTCTTTAGAAATTCAGTTGACTAAAAGTAACTTTGCAACTACATGTCAACTAAATCTAGTATTAGTAGACTGTTAGTAGCATAAGTTGATGTACCTGCAAAAAGTACTTATAGTCAGTAGAATGTCTGTTGGGTGACCATCAAAATGTGTTAGCAAATATTAAGCAGGCAGTCTACTAATAATCGAATGACTTCTAGTTGACACGTAGCTGCAAAGTTACTTATAATAAATGTCTAAAGGGCACAATCAAAATAAAGTGTTACCACAAGCTGGAGATAAAATATGAAGCATGTGATGTGTGGAAAAATATTATTATTATAATTATTGAGTGCAATTTGCAATCAACCTGCAAAATTATACAAAAAGTGTGAAAATATAATTTAATTGTGCATAATTAGAATACATTGAATCCTTAGCCTAAGCAAGAAAAAGTAGTCTGCAATTTTATTGCTAAAATGTGATTTTCATCTGCAAAATGTTATCAAAATTTCAAGAAGTAAAAAAAAAAAAAAAAAGAGCACACACAAAAAAGACTAAATTCTACTGTGATGCTTTTATTTTCCACTGTTAGACATAGGTAGTGGATGAATAAAGCGAGTGTGAGAATGAACAGAGTGTGTGTTTTAAGATTATTTTGGTAACACTTTACAATAAGGTTCATTAGTTAAACCTTAGTTAATGTATAAACTAACATGAACTAACCATGAGCAATACATTTGTTACTGTATTTACTAATCTTCACTAACGTTAGTTAATAAAAATACAGATGTTCATTGTTAGTTCACAGTGCATTAACTAATGTTAACAAGATTTTAATAATGTGTTAGTAAATGTTGAAATTAACATTAACAAAGATTAATAAACGCTGTATAAGTGCAGTTCATTATTAGTTCATGTTAACTAATGTAGTTAACTAATGAACCTTATTGTAAAGTGTTACCATTATTTTTTGCAAAGGTCCACAAGGCCCATAGTTGAAGACATTCCCACACCAAATACCACAATGCAGTATAAACACAGCACTGTGTCTGTGCTGTGAGCACACCAGAGCACCACATGAAGCCACTCTGACACCCCGTCGATCAGCCTGCCGTGAAGCTGCCTAGCTGGAGATCACCTCCAGCGAATGCTCTGCAAATACAGCAGCAATTTATTTCCTTGAAGGGACTGGATTCTTCAGACCTGACAAAGCTATTTACCTAGCGCGCCCCAGTGCTAGCCCATGCTAGCGCTAATGTTTTCCCTCCTGCAGAGGATCAATATCTTTGGAAGTGTACAAACAGCAGTCCCTCGGTGGAACAGATCCTGATGTGAACGGCTAACAGACTGGCAGAGATGGCTGACAGCAGCTCAGCACTGAAAACCAACAGCAGAGAAATCAAATCAACAGCACATGCTAATGGGCCTCAGACTGAATCAACATTAGTGAGCTGTCAAAAACACTCCGCTCCAAGCGCTAATCAAGGCCAAGTTAGACAGAATCAACATAGTCCAAGATCACACAGACTATATCAACAAGTTGTGGAAATCCACAAATATGGAGATACTGAGTCAAAACGGCACTGCAATTTGAAAGCGACTGAAACAACAGAATAATGGAAGATCTTAGCTCATGCTGATTTATCTGATTTTATGAGCATAAGTAAAAATAAATCTACATTTGAAAACAGAATTGTTTTGATTTCACAGTGTGAAATGATACAAACAATGATGATATAAATCACTGACCTAATACTGGTCAGTCCAATAGTGCAGCATGCCACTTTGCTGTTTATAAGTTGAATTGCCAAATGTTTGAATGTTTCATTCATTTCCATATTACTGCATTTTCTTGTCAGGCACCATCATACAGAAAAGATATGTATCTTAACTGTATATATCATGTTATTACTGTTAGTATGTGACCCAAAGGTCAACAACACAACATCAAGAGGAGCATGGGATGCTTTAAGTGCAAAAAAATATTTTGGAAATCCATATTTTAAATCTCTTTGTAAATAAATGCAAAAACTCACAAGTACACCATTGTTTTTTTTTGTATATCGATATGCGTGGTTGTGTGTATGTGTGTGTGTCAAGTTCATGTGAGTGTGCGTATGTGTGCATGAACAAGGCAAGGTGAGCTTGTGTGTGTGTGTGTGTGAGGGTGAGTGTGTTTAATCGCCTGCTCTGCTGTGATAATGCTGAAGCTTGTTATCAAGTCTATCTCTGCCTAAGGACTCAGCGGAGGGAGACACGCTCACACACACACACACACACACACACACACACACACACACACACACACATTTTTTGTATATCGATATGCGTGGTTGTGTGTATGTGTGTGTGTCAAGTTCATGTGAGTGTGCGTATGTGTGCATGAACAAGGCAAGGTGAGCTTGTGTGTGTGTGTGTGTGAGGGTGAGTGTGTTTAATCGCCTGCTCTGCTGTGATAATGCTGAAGCTTGTTATCAAGTCTATCTCTGCCTAAGGACTCAGCGGAGGGAGACACGCTCACACACACACACACACACACACACACACACACACACACGCTGCTCTGCATATCTCTAGCTTACACAGCCCTCTCTCGGTGCGTGGGGACCAGGGGGGCCAAGACAACCGCTGTTCGCCATAAACCTCTGACACTCATTCTGTGTCTGTCAGTTTCAGTATTGTGCTTCTCTTAGAAAACACCTGCTTCAATCACCACACTGAACATTATCAAACCGGCCTTTACTAACATTTATTAGTCATACTCTATAAAAGGAAGACAATCTGAACGTGTTGACCAGCCCCTTTGACTAGACGCAACATTTATGCCATCGTACATCTCTGTGTTAAAGGTATAGCTCACACGAAAAATAAAAATTCAGTCATTATTTACTCACTGTCATGTCTTTACAAACACGTATGTGGTTACATTTTCTTTTCTCTAAAATGATAAAAGTGATCACTGCTGTTAAGCTCTAAAGAATTATATAAGTGGTCCATAAAACTTGTGCACTACATTTCAAGTCTTCTGAAGCCACATAAATAGTTAGAAATAGAACAAAATTTTTGTTAATCACAGAAAATCCTTTCCTGTGGTTTTCAAATCAAATATAGTGCAGAGTTTTTTGTTTTTAATTTTAGTTGACGAAAATAACATTTTAGTTGACAAGAAAATAAAAAAGCTAACATTTTATAGTAATTAAAACATGAATAAACATTACAAATACATTGTTAATATCTTACAACATAATTTTTTCCTTATATTTTAATCAGCAGTATGCTTAAATAGAAATGTCAAATTACTGTTGATGAAAATAACATTTTAGTTGACAAAGTGCAAAATTAATACAAATATTCAAACATTATATATTCATTTGAACACGTATCAACATTTACCAAAAACAACATGTGAAAATCTTTTTTGATTTTTATTCTTTAAAAATATTGTTAGTGCTTTGTTAATATCTTACGGTAAATTATTCCTTGTCATATTTAAATCAAGAATACAACAAATTACTGTCATGAAGCTCATCTTGTCTTAATGATTGTTGAGCAAATAAAAAAAATTAACCCCTTTTTCGTCAGTAATTTCATTGATTGAAATAAATCAACGCTCTCTTATAGCAATTCATAGTGGCGAATTTGTATGAATTCGTTCAATTGCTAAAGCTTTAGGGATGGACCTTCATGCATTTTTCTAAAAATCATAAATTTCCATACAAATGACGTATGAATTTGCCACCAATTCACCAAAAATGACATGAGAGAGAATAAATTACAGAATTAAAAATTTTGGCTGAACTGTTTCAACTGTGACAAAAGCATACCAGTAGAAGAACGTATTCCACTCGTTACTCTACAAACAGAACAATCATCTCTGATCACATATTTCTGGAATCCACATCCAAGAGCAGGTAGTTTTGACTGGTGGTAAGAGCATAGCTAGCATGGGGGTCCAAACTCTCCATTCAACTAATCCCCCCCCCCCCC
>NW_015505534.1:70062-80198 GCF_001515645.1 Sinocyclocheilus grahami | reverse complement strand
TCAACAAATCCCCCCCCCCCCACCCCCACCCAACGTGTACCCAACCCCCCATTCGGCTAATTATTTGTTTTTCAAATGCAAAGTGTTCGGAGAAAGTGAGATGATTTCTCCTCATCTGCTTAGGAGGCCAAAGAACGCAGGGAGGGAAAGAACGGTCGAAAGAAATGACTTTCTCCTTCATACGGTGGAGGTCTTTGAAGTCGACCGCGACGGAGGGGAACAGGAGGGAGGGGTGGTCTCCCACCAAAAAAATAAAAACAATAATAAAGCGCAGGAAGATCGTGTTAACGAGATGGGCTCTAAACATGAATTAAATGGTGGGAGAAAAGAAACACGATCAAACCTCTCCTACTTAGGCTGCTTACAAACCCCTTTTCAGTGCCCATGAGGTGTTTCAAAGCCTGGATTCCTGGCCAGCGCTTCTTAAAGGAGCACGGTGTTGAAGAGGCCGAGTTTTGGGGAGGGTGGGTGATAGACTATAGACATACATCAGAGGTTCTGAATGGGGAGGTCAGGGACTTACACGTTGACACCAGGTCAGAAGTGCTAAAGGATTACAAGCTCACAAAGCCCTCAGGATCCCTTGTTTTCACTGCTTCTCTCTGTTTGTTGTTTTGTTGCAGCACAGACGTGGGGAAGAAAGGAGAGAGTGGACCGACGGACGGGAATTAGTGTAAAAGCCTGCGGTGGAGAATGGCATCTCATTCACACCTCTTGTTGGCTGTTTTCGAGGCCCCCCAAAACAGCCCTCCCATCCCTTGTTGCTGTGAAAGCACGTTAGGTTGGCTTTGTGCAGACAAAAGGAGACACCCCTCCCTGCTCTCCGGACCCCGCAGGAGCAACAAGAGGATTTGGCACGGCACGCTAAACCCTGAGCCGCTCTCACTTTGATTGGCTTCGGTAGGAGAGCTCCCTCTCTCTTTGTTGATTAATCAAGAGATTTTCCAACTCTCTTTCTCTCTCTCAAACTCTATTTCTCTCAAGCTCCCCCCCCCCTCTCTCTATTGCTCTCTCTTTCTTTGCCTCCAATAGCTTTAAAGGTATGGTTCTAGGTTCTATGACATCATGATTAAGGGAAGTTATACGCCCATCAATGTTTTTTTATATATAATTCAAATGTTTATTATTGAGCATTCTATATTCTGCAACTGCTTGAATAATGTTGGAATGACACCATATGTGGCATTTATTAGGGTAGATTTAGAAACGTATCAATTTCCATATTCATTCATGGATTTCAAATATCTGAGCAAAATGTCTGAGACAACACTGAAAATCAGGATCTAATATAGAGCTGGAAGTTTTATGACTTTGAAAAAAAAACTGCAATGAAGTATTTCTATATCACTAATGAAGTAAATTAGTGATCATGTGCAGATGGTCAGCTTTGCTCTTTGGATAATTTCAAATCAGGCTGCAGAACATGATCATCAGGTTTTACACCAGCTTTTGGAGTTCATGCATGCTGTCATTAAATTAGGAGGACAAACCAAACACTAAACATCCTGAAATTCCCGTTCATTTTTCATTAGTTTTGACTTCAATTGTTATGCTAGTAATATAATTTGAAATGCAAAACAGAAGCATTTTCAGACATTTGGACCCTACTGTATAGCAACCAGAAATTCATGGTGCCTTAAAACATAATTACTTACATTGTGACAGATACAAACACATCATATCTGTTTGTCATTACCGAGTACATCATATGTGTGTAAATAATTATAAACATTATTTGCTCACATAAAATCTATAAAACTATGCCAGAAGCGATCTTAAATTATCCCAAAAATAATAAAACAACATTTGTGAACCGGAGATTTGAAACTAATGAAGAAACTACAATTAAAACATTATAAAACTATGTCAACTGTGTGCAAGACATCTCAGCATGATCGCCAGGATTACTTTTAGACTGTTGTGGCAGGGATAGTACTATGAAGGGGGAAGTCGTGGTCTAATGGTTAGACTAAAGTGGACTATCGAAATAAAGTGTTACCAATAATATATGCAGCACACTGTAAATGACCAGATATCACATGTAATGGACATCTGTGTCTGGATTGTTGACTGGGTCTTTTTGCCTGTGTGGTTGTTTGAGACGAGGGAGTCAGCGAGAGAAAGTGAGAGATTGAGCAAGAGAGATAAACAGAAAAGGGGGGGTGGGTGGCTTTCAACAATAAATCAAGTTCCAGACTAATCTATTTAGCATGCTTTCACCATTATCCTGTCAGTGAAACAGCTAATTAATTAACTGATTCTACAATGAAGAGCTTTTGAATGAGCCCATTTAGGTAATTACTACCAAGAGCTGTTTGGGCGCGTCATTTACTGCAGTCACACGAGCACGCTGGCATCTGCAATAAAGTCCCTATCCTGTACAATTGGAAAAATTAAAAGATAATATAGGTTATGGGTGTGTAGGTGTGGCTATGCACATGTTTGTATTTGTGCAATGTGTGTGAGACTGAGAGAGTGTTAGTGAGAAGTTCGTAGCCAGGAGATGATAATGATAGCACTGCGTCTAATTCAAGCAAATCAACAGTGTTTCACACACACACACACACACACACACACACATATACCGTCAGGTATATGGCAAGACAGAGTATGTTTTGTATATTTTTTATTCTTTATTATTTTATTTATATTTGATAATTTCCTCTATGATCTAATAATATTGCACAAAATATTATATACATATAAAAAGTGTAAAACTATAATATTAATATAATATATTTTATATATACATACTCAAGGAATTCCATCTTATTATTTTAAATCATTCTGTGCAAATCAGTCTAAATCTTTAAAATCTATAAAGTTTTTGCACACAAAAGAACACTATTCACAGTAAACCCAAATAAAAGGTTTCAGTACCAGGCTATTGGTTCAGTACAACAGACAGGACAGGATCAAGACCAGAGATAGGAGAGGGAAGATCAGTGTGAATGAGCTCAAAGTGTGGGAATGCACATCATCCAACACTGACAATGCTGACATCAGAATAAAGAGAGCTACAAAGATATTTGCAACTGGCCTGGTGTCTGTGGTCAGAGGTTCATCACCTTTGGGTTAAAAGAAAAGAGGTGAACAAACTCTCCTCATCAGATCAGCCCCAATTCATCAGCCTTTCACAATGGCTGTCCTCTTGTTGTGCCCAGGGCTTCTCTGTTTGTTTGAGCTCTGGACGCCAGGCTGAAAGGGCACAAGCACTTTAAATACAAGCAAAGAAAGAGACCAAGAGGTAGATGAATATGTGTGTGTGTTTTATTGTTATTAAAAGATTGTTATTAAAGATTTAGAATCTTTAGAATCTGATCTTATAGTTACATTAAGTATATGCACTTTAAAAGTACATTTCTAAGGTTCAATAAAAATTAAGCTCAATTGATGGCATTTGTGGCATAATGCTGATTACCTCAAAACATGAGTTTGACAACTCCATCGATTCTCGATGGACAAAATCAAGTCAAGCATTTTCCTCAGATACATGACAATAGAATGAAAAGATGATGACAGTTTCCATTTCATGCTAACTTTAAGTGGTTTCAAAAAAAGTTTAATTGTTGTAAAGTTAGCGTGCATATTGTTTATGTCTTGGGTCATTAACAATGTCACAAATGCTGTTGAGTGAATTTAAAGGAATAGTTCACTCAAGAAATGTAAATTTGCTGAAATTTACTCACCCTCCGTCTATGTAGAAGAGTTTGGTTCTTAATCAGAACAGCTTTGGAGAAATTTAGCGTTACATCACTTGCTCAACAATAGATCCTCTGCAGTGAATGGGTGCCGTCAGAATGAGAGTTTAAACAGCTGATAAAAATATCACAAGTAATCGACAGTTAACATCTTGTGAAGAAAAAAGCTTGTAAAAATCAATTTTATCAACTGCTTCCAGCTAAAATGCAAGTCTTATATCTATAATATTGCTTTCTCCAGTTAAAAAGTTGTCTTGTCTGAATCAGGAGAGAAATAAGCACTGTTTACAAGCAAAAACAGTCCAAAACAGTTCTAAACAAATATCTCAGATGCATTAGTTTCTTAAAAATACCCAGCTTTTCACTTTACAAGCCGTTCATTAATGGACTGGAGTTGTATCCATTACTTGTGGCATGAAGGTGAGTACATTTTCAACCAATTTTTCATTTTTGGTGAACTACTCCTTTAACTTGTACTGAACCTGGAATAATTAAATCTTACTAAAACAAATGTGTGTTTTTTATTTAAAGATATGATACGTATTGCACAAAGCACTTAAGTACTAAGATGTTCAAAAGTATTTTTTTTATTACTTTTTCTTCGGTCACGTCTTATCTTGTCAAATAAGCCAGTGGTACAAACAGGTGCAAGATGGCCCTGGGTGTGTGTGTAGGAAGGGATGTGCGGAGGCGTTGATGAACAAAGGTGGTCTGAATGAAAAAAACGAAGGAAAGGTCATCCTGAGTCTATGAATGTCAGTTTTCACTGACTGCATGTTCACCTCCTGCTTTGTCTCTCCATTTTACAAATGCAGGCGACGCTCAATACCTCTTCACCCAGAGCTTCATCACGAACACTAGCCCTGCCTCTCATGAATTAACCTCTGTCAGGGCCTTTCTTCCAGCCTTCATTCGTTAACACTGCAACACATTACAGATTTGGATAGAGTAAGCAAGACACCAAAAGAGACCACTGATCTCATGTGAAACCGTATTTCACAGTTTATGTTTCCAGATGCCACCTGTCACTTCAGCATATTTAGGCCAACATCAGCACATGAACATATAAACATGCACGCACGCACGCACGCACGCACGCACGTGAGTACATTTTCAACCAATTTTTCATTTTTGGTGAACTACTCCTTTAACTTGTACTGAACCTGGAATAATTCAATCTTACTAAAACAAATGTGTGTTTTTTATTTAAAGATATGATACGTATTGCACAAAGCACTTAAGTACTAAGATGTTCAAAAGTACTTTTTTTATTACTTTTTCCTCGGTCACGTCTTATCTTGTCAAATAAGCCAGTGGTACAAACAGGTGCAAGATGGCCCTGGGTGTGTGTGTAGGAAGGGATGTGCGGAGGCGTTGATGAACAAAGGTGGTCTGAATGAAAAAAACGAAGGAAAGGTCATCCTGAGTCTATGAATGTCAGTTTTCACTGACTGCATGTTCACCTCCTGCTTTGTCTCTCCATTTTACAAATGCAGGCGACGCTCAATACCTCTTCACCCAGAGCTTCATCACGAACACTAGCCCTGCCTCTCATGAATTAACCTCTGTCAGGGCCTTTCTTCCAGCCTTCATTCGTTAACACTGCAACACATTACAGATTTGGATAGAGTAAGCAAGACACCAAAAGAGACCACTGATCTCATGTGAAACCGTATTTCACAGTTTATGTTTCCAGATGCCACCTGTCACTTCAGCATATTTAGGCCAACATCAGCACATGAACATATAAACATGCACGCACGCACGCACGCACGCACGCACGCACACACACACACACACACACACTGTACTTATTGCACCTTGTGAAGGACACAAGGGGCCATTAATTACTGGAATGGGCAGTTTTAAATCTGGCAGAAGGACGCAGTGTTGTTCCTGCAGAATGGAACGTAATTAAGGGGAAAGGCCACACGTCAGCGCCGAGCAGCCCGCGGACAATGCTGATGGGGATTTATTACTTCAGCTCATAGAGAGGAAGAAAGCACAAGAAACTGTGCTGGGGCAGCAGCCAGGGTCTCGTATACACACACACACACATCTGGGTGAAACTGAACACAGTCGCATTGATACAAACACATTCACTTGCATTTAAAAACATACACCTCACACTCTCTAGCACATGCAGAAGGCTGCATATTCCCCTCAAGGTTTCCTTTGGCTAATTACTTTTTTGGAGGAATTGCAAAGTTTTTTGACCCTACATAAATAACATTAACCTATAGAGTTGTGTATGCTCTTGGATTTTCATACATTTTTGTGTGCGGACACTAAATATTGATTATTAACAGTGTTGGGGTAATGCATTGCAAGTAACGTGGGTTACGTAATCAGATTACTTTTTTCAAGTAACTAGTAAAGTAATGCATTACTTTTTAATTTACAAGAAAATATCGGAGTTACTTTTTGAAATAAGTAACACCAGTTACTTTGTTTTCCCATGTATAGACTGACAGCTCTCCTGTCCTCAAGTTGAGAGAAATCAGGAGTGAGTGCAAAGGCGTTGTGTGCTATGTGTGAACATGATGATTACTGTACAGTAGTTCTAGAATGTCAGTATGCATTTACTCATCTCACTTACACAAAAACAGATTCAGTATCCCTCAAAATGAATAAAAACCATCAAATGCAAACTCAGAATATGATGCAAACATGTTAAATAACACAAATATCCTTTATGTATTTAATTCCATTTATTAACCAGTATCTTTGATACATTGAAGGCTGACCTTCAATGATCAACCATACTAATAAGCAAAAATTACTTTAGATAAACATAACATTTGTGTTAATTTTTTTCTGAAGAGAGAAAAATGAGGCCAAGGAAGATGAGAAAAAGTAACGCAAAAGTAATGTAATGTATTACTTTCCATAAAAAGTAACCAAGTAACGTAATTAGTTACATTTAAGTAATGCAATAATGTAATGCATTACTTTTAAAAGTAACTTTCCCCAACACTGACTATTAACCACCTGTTATGTTAACATCTTGATTGAAAAGTAGCTAGTCAAGTCACCTTTATTTGTATAACGCTTTATACAATACAGATGGTGTCAAAGCAGCTTTACAGTGTCAAACAGGAAAATAGTTTGTCAATAATGCAAGAAGACAATAACAAAGAGTTGAAACGAGAAATTTACATTGTTGCATACAGGTTCTCCACAAAACAGTCTATAGCAAAAATCAGCAAATGTATAATATAGTGTATAATATTTCAAATTTGATAATAAAAAAATCTGTCATCATTTATTGACCCTCATGTTGTTTCAAAACCTGTAATTGTTATATTTTCTCTGGGACACAAAAAATATGGTGCATATGGGCAAGTTTGCAAGTTAATAACATCATAATTTTTTTTTGATGCTTGTAAGCAAAAATATGATGTCAAACAAGAGCCACAGGCAACATATTTGATTTAAGACCCATAGAGGAAAAGTTTATCATTGGGTAATTATTTAAATTTCACATTATTGATTGCAAGAGGCTATTAAATGGCTTCAGAAGCCTTGGAATTATAGCAAAAAAATATGGGTCACTTTTATAGTGCTTTCCTGTCCTGTCTGAACTGTTATTGAATTGATATTGTAGGGAACGGCATGAATAAAAACCATCAAATGCAAACTCAGAATATGATGCAAACATGTTAAATAACACAAATATCCTTTATGTATTTAATTCCATTTATTAACCAGTATCTTTGATACATTGAAGGCTGACCTTCAATGATCAACCATACTAATAAGCAAAAATTACTTTAGATAAACATAACATTTGTGTTAATTTTTTTCTGAAGAGAGAAAAATGAGGCCAAGGAAGATGAGAAAAAGTAACGCAAAAGTAATGTAATGTATTACTTTCCATAAAAAGTAACCAAGTAACGTAATTAGTTACATTTAAGTAATGCAATAATGTAATGCATTACTTTTAAAAGTAACTTTCCCCAACACTGACTATTAACCACCTGTTATGTTAACATCTTGATTGAAAAGTAGCTAGTCAAGTCACCTTTATTTGTATAACGCTTTATACAATACAGATGGTGTCAAAGCAGCTTTACAGTGTCAAACAGGAAAATAGTTTGTCAATAATGCAAGAAGACAATAACAAAGAGTTGAAACGAGAAATTTACATTGTTGCATACAGGTTCTCCACAAAACAGTCTATAGCAAAAATCAGCAAATGTATAATATAGTGTATAATATTTCAAATTTGATAATAAAAAAATCTGTCATCATTTATTGACCCTCATGTTGTTTCAAAACCTGTAATTGTTATATTTTCTCTGGGACACAAAAAATATGGTGCATATGGGCAAGTTTGGAAGTTAATAACATCATAATTTTTTTTTGATGCTTGTAAGCAAAAATATGATGTCAAACAAGAGCCACAGGCAACATATTTGATTTAAGACCCATAGAGGAAAAGTTTATCATTGGGTAATTATTTAAATTTCACATTATTGATTGCAAGAGGCTATTAAATGGCTTCAGAAGCCTTGGAATTATAGCAAAAAAATATGGGTCACTTTTATAGTGCTTTCCTGTCCTGTCTGAACTGTTATTGAATTGATATTGTAGGGAACGGCATGAAGATTCTTCAAAACAATTTTGTGTTAGTCAGGCTTGAAAATAAAAGTAATTTTATTTCAAATGAAATTAAATTCATTTAAATGAATAATTTAAATGTATTTAAATGTAATTAAAATTTAATTTATTTTTAAGACGCATTCCATCTAAACTTGTTGATAGCCAAGTTAATTTAGTTGTCTAATGAGTATTCGTGACTTAGTAGATGACATTTCTACAAAGCAATTAATCCATCTAGTCACCAAATGTATGTTAGAGCAAACACAATATTAAATAAAACAATATTAAAAACAATATTGTTTTATTATAGTGCATCTACAGCAGCTTTGCTTATGATTTAGCTTTAAAATATTATTTATTGTTGTGTAAAATCATTACATTGAAATGTCTACACTTTAAGCATAGCAGCTAAAGCACACAATTCAGTAAATGACTAAACTTATAATGTTGCTTGAACACTGGACATTGGCTCATTTCTGTATATTGTTCCTTTATCTTATCAACAGATGTTCAGTTAGACAACCCTATGTGTACTTGTAATGCAAGTTGTAAAGATTTACCTTAAATTCCAAAGATGACATGTTATGCATAATGTATTTGGGTTTAATAGTTCTAATCTAATTACCCGAACAAAGCCCGGAATATAGCATCCTGCCTCATCCACCAAGAAACCTTAATTAGCAACATCTGTTTGCCCAAAAGACACCAGGTCAGTTTTCATGTTGCTGCAGATATTTAGGAAGGCCTGAGGAAAGCAGTAAAGGAGCGTGCGAACGACAAGGCATATTAACACCCCACTGTGTTAGCTGTTCAGTGAAAATAACCCCAGAAAAGAAGTTATAAATTGGTAAAGGAGAGCAAAGAAACCCACTTGTATGCTTTTTAATTTCCGTCCCCCTGCCACCTTCCCTGGTAAAGCGTGTAGAAAGCCTGATGACTCAAATTACACTTGGGAAGGGTGTGTTTGGCTATTGTACAAGCCAAGAAATCATCTATATCACTGCAAAAGAGAACTCGGGGTAACAGAAGGCTTAGAGATTGAGAAAGGTTTTTCACGGCTGTCATAATCTCACATGCACAAGCTGAATTGTTCGTCTTCACAGAGGCGGAACACCTGAGCACCCGTGCGAGACACGAGACTTTCCAGAGAGTCTGTACAGTGTGGAGAGAGGCCAGGTGTCCCGAGCACAACACATTTAGCAAGAGAAATGATTGTGGCTGAGCTTTGAAAGCGCAAAACCGATGAATTCCACAAACGGAGGCATTTCTCTCCTCTCTGAATGTGGACTTTTATTGACGAGAGGTTGCGAGCGTCTCTGCCAATTTACTGCTGTAAAATGAAGTCCCCTCCATTCTCTCGTCCCCTCCCTTCCTCTGAATGGCTTCACCCTTCTTCGGTCTGTGTTCCGCCTCCTTCATCTCTCTCCAGCCATTCCTCGCGATCTACTATCGGCCCATAAAACACTCCCTCCTCCCTTTGCATTGCTCTCTCCTTCTCTCGCTTGTGAGATTTGCCTAACAATGGGTGGCTCTGCCCAAGGTCAGATAAGAAGCCACAGTCCAAGAAGCCACAGTCACTGTTTCTTTCATCCATCTTTTTTTCACTCTCTCTCTCCCCTCACAGCTTTCAAATAATCTCTGCAGCACATAATAATAATTACTGAGGACGGCGGAGAGGAGATAAGGGAGAAGCGGCGGACGGGAGAGAAGAGGGGAGGGCGAGCGCGGAGAGAAGGAGTGTGAAAAAATACGGCTGCCAGAGAAAGAGAGAGGTTGAAGAATTATTATTGCTAGATAGAATTGGGTGGGGGGGGGGGGGGGGGGGGGGGC
>NW_015505534.1:57747-69505 GCF_001515645.1 Sinocyclocheilus grahami | reverse complement strand
GGAGGGGGGGGGGGGGGGGGGGGGGGGGCACTCAGAGAGAACAACACTGCAAATGTGACTGTAATGAGCAAATCTCTATTTTTCTTCATATGAAGGAGTGTTTTTTTTTTGATGTATCAATGCCTGTGCCTCGGAAATCTATTATAACATCTGTATAATGCCATTCCTGTGATTTTCTCTGGTTAAGTGACATGAAGCATTTTATTTTCAAGGTTCCATCTAGTTTTGATTGTTATACATTTTCAAAGTTTCCAGGTTATAGACACAAGGTTAATTTTTTTAATATATATAGAAAGGAAGTCTTTCTATGGTGCTGCAAAGTCATTTTCTTAATCTGTATTTCTATCCTATTTTCTGGTAATATTTAAAACTTTTTACATAAATGTATCTTAGTATCTAAGTTTTTTTTTCAATGAGTGTTTCTTATATATAGTATGCTTACAAAAAAAGACAGAACTACTGATTAAGAAAATTATATTTTTCCAATGCAACACTCTGTCAAAACACTTAAAACTTAATGATCCAGAAATACAGTCATCCATAATATTGTGATATTAAAACTTTAAAGTACACAAACCTAAATAACATATCTCTGGGTTTAGGAAGTGATTTAAAACCCCAAAAGACTCCACACAGAGATTTATAGATCATCAAAAAATTTGAACAAAGCTGAATGTCTCTAGAGATTTTTATTAGGTTTTATATTTTCCAGTCCAAGTTGCATTGCATCTACCCCCAAATCCTATTCTGTTCACCCTGCACCTCCTTTCTAAACACCCCTTTCCATGCACTTCCACACCCCTAACCCTTCTGACCCCCATCATGTTATCGGGAAGCAGGCTAAGCCTCCTAATCCCGGGTCCTGTGGTTCCCCACACCACCCAGAGGAGCTTCTATCTGCCTAGCTGAGGTGCTCTGTGCCGGGCTGATACTTGTGGGCTAAGAGGGGGGTCTGGAGATGCCTATCAGAGCCGCAGTACAACAGTCTACAACACACACACACACACACACATCACCCCTGACATGTAGATCGCTGGCCATCGCAACAATATTCTGAGGAGGCCTTATCTCTGAACTCAAGCTTCGTTGTCTGGATGACCCATAGTGGACCGATGACAAGGGGGGGAGGGGGGATCCGTTTATACTCAGCCCACCTGCTTCTCATTGGGTCACCAGTCTGTCTCTGCTTTTGGTTGTGGCTCATGCTGGACACTGAATGGGTTTGGATTTGTTATTTAGATATCAGCTGCATGGAAAGCAAAATCACCAAAGGCTAGAGTCTATGCTCTACAATGAATTTGTAACAAACTTTATGAACCAAAAAGACCTCAAAATCATCACAAAACTTTTTCAAAAATATCAGTGCACAAAACTGAAGGCAAACAACTAGTAGAAGTCACCTTGTGCAATGCCTAATCCACATAATATTTAGTTCCACCACTGTTTTGCTCTAAGCATGAGGAGATCTGGACAAATCATAGAAAGATGAAATGCCTAACACTGAAGGCAAACCTTTTCAGATGTGTTATTATTATTTGAAAAGTGTGGGGATCCAAAGACTGAAATCAAATCAGAGATTATTTTTCTGTAAGACAGCATGAACATAATTTAAAGCCCATTCACCCTAACTAACAGCGATGGTCCCTATGAATGTCTATGTTTTCAAAGAAAAATTCCAGGTTGAATACAGGCAGTGGCATGCTAATGATTGTCAATGAAAATATTTTCAACTCGTCCATCGGTTTCTACAAACAAAAGGATGCATACTGTAATGCACTGCAAGGACGCACTTAAAGTAGAAGTCTTTGGGGCATGTTGACCAGATGGTGTAAAAGCAAAAAAGTGGATTAATATTTACTCGGTTAAAATACCACACATATGTCACATAACTTGTTAGTATCTTTATATGAATTTCATACGAAAAATAGCAGGATTACCAGAGTCATGACATGAGTTCACAGATACATTCACAGATGGCTCTACATTATAAACATTATTCATGTTGCTGTTGACCTGCCCCATAGACTTCCATTGTAAATGCTACTGTATACATCTTTTTCCTGTTGGACGAATTGATTATTTTCTTTGGTATATGGTAGTATTTAGAACTTACGTTGGATTTCAATTTCTATATTTTATTTGGATTTCTTTTTTCCCTATGTGTGGCTTTTGAAAACAGTCAGACTGTTTTCAAAGTTAAAAAATGAATAGGTACATCTTGGTTGGCAAACCAAACGAGATGTCATTAGACATAAGAAATATGAAACAAACAAAACAATTAAAATGGATGTGGAGTCATGTGACACAAAATCTGCATGTGAACTTGACTGGTTGAACTTTACTAATGACACTGGGAAATACTGGGTGTTAATGTTCAGTTGGAAATAGAAACACACAGCTGAAGTGTTGAAATTAAATGTAACACCCATTATTTTACCAGCATAACATTTGAAGTTTAAAAATGCTATACCAAATTATGCAGTCCTTTTCAAATGTTGACCCCAGCATGTGTGCATTTCAGCATATGCGCTTATCGTGTGATTGTTAAGCAGAAATTCCTCATTTGCCTGTATTAATTTAAAAAAAAAAAGGAGGAGGAAAAAAGTGTTCATTTAATATGCATGAAAGCTTCCCACTGGCCTCTGGAAAAGGGAGATAAAGTGAACATATCTCTGAGAGTTATGATAAGTGTGTGTATTTGTTTGCACATGTGTGTGTGCCTGAGACATATCTCTGAGCTGTATGATAAGACACATCAGCACGTAACAACTCGGTAAAATGAAGGGAGGGGGAGAATGGATGGAGGGAGAGATTGGAAAAAAATGAATGACACAAGGGGGCGTTTCTATTTCTCTCTCTCACTCAGTGTGGGTCCTCTGGGAAAGGTCGTGCAGCACAATGCAAACATGTCTGTGTGAATAGCTCGATGGGAAGAGGACAGCTGTTTGAGATGACAGCGATGGCTGCTAATGCTCAATCTGTCAGCCTCCCCACAGACCTATTCATACACACACACTCACAAAATGACCACAATGAGTTAGCCACAAAGCACAAATGTGCTACTAACACATATACTGTACACACTTGCCACTTGTGCATGAAAAAATGATAGCCTCGGTTCCTGTGTTGTGCCTTAATGGGCAAAATATCCTGTCTCTAACATTCACTGTCATATAAAACGTCATAACAGGAGAGTGATTGATTTATCGTAGAATGTTGTGATATGTTACAGGTCTTGGAAACATTCACAGGCATATTTATTTTCCAGTGCTAAGATCCATTCTCTCATTCATACTTGCTTGTGTACAACTAGAAACACACTTTAGACACGTACGCAAATGGAAATGCTTGACGCGTACTCGTTGCAAGCTTAAAGAGTATTCATGTGTTACTGTGGCAGTAATAAACCTCCAGGGGACGCTAGAGATACCTTCAAATTACTGTGCCACTAGATGCATTATTATTCAGGTAACCAATCTTAACTAACTTATCCAGAAAGATTCTCTTCAAACTTTTGCTTGGCCATGGCATTAATCGACCTATAAGAAAAAACTGTAAAAGACAGTTTACTTCATTATGCACTATAGCGCTCCTTGAGTCAACCCTGAGAAAGCAATGTGTACTTGCATTGCCCTATGTTACAAGTTTCAGAATGCAGCAATGCGTGAAATCAAGCACAGAATCAATTCACATACTTGTGTTGAATATCCACAAAATGTTTAAACACTTATACTCTGCACCATATTCAACATTGTTCTATAGAGCTCTTCAGTCATGATGTTAACTTGTAGACCAAACAAATTCGGTAGGCAAATTTGCCATGAGTGAAAGATAAAGCAAAAAAATAAGTCAAATACGGTGTGTGGTTAGCATTACTTGTAAAAATGTCATTCTACAACATGCAATACCATTCAAAAGTCTATTTTAATAAATTTTCAAATGTAATTTATTCCTGTTATGGCAAAGATGAATTTCAGCAGTCATTACTCCAGTCTTCAGAAATCATTTTAATATGCTGATTTGGCGCTCAAGAAACATTTATTATTATCATCAAAAGTTGAAAACAGTTGTGCTGCTTAATATTTTTGTGGAGAAAAAATCAATGGGAGTTATGGCTGTCAACATGCTAATGCTAATTCCTTCCGGGATTTCGAATTACTAACAGCTCTACTTAAGCAGTCTGAAATGCCAACCTCTGACTCAACCAACATTGTGTTTTTGTTTGTCCAATCACTGACAGGCAAGAGGAGTAACTGGGAAACCTGTTCGGAAACAATCAATAAAACTGATACCACTAGTAGTGCAAACATTACACAACGGCCATTTAAAATGTAAAACATATTTGAGGTAAAAGTAGAGAGAAATACTATGGAAAAAAGTAGAAATCAGAAATAGAGAGAAGGAGAGAGATGGTTGAAGAGAAAGAGGAAAAAAGTGCCAAGCTAATTAAAGAAAGCCTACAGGGAAAGCTAGGGGGCTGGGAGAATCGGCGAGGAAGGTGTCATCACACACATACACTTTCCTCTTCTCTGGCCTTTGATAAGACAGAGGTGCTAGACTGGGCCTCACCAGCACCATGTATAATCATGATAGAGTGAGAGAGAGAGCGAGGGGTTTGTTTGGCTGTTTTAAGAGAGTGCTGCTCTGCTCTTGGCCTTGTTAGTGCTCATTAATGCCTGACTGCTTGTGTGTTTGAGCTGGCTACATATCTGTTCTGTGACCTGTTTTTTATGTTTTATTCAATGTGTGTATCTGTTCAGTAATGTGTGTTTGGTGCAGTGTGGTATATTTGTCAGGAGGTATGGCTACATATCACGGTCACACCTGATTGTGTTTGTGTGAGAAGGAAGGAGAAATCCTAAGAAATATTCCTAGGAGTCATTTCCATTCTACTTAGTGGATCAGCGTTTTCTTACACCTGTTTACTCAAAATGTGGCCAAATGACTTTAATGTCTAGACCTGAAACACCTGCTAAGAGATGTGCTAACAAGGTGCAGTCACACGCACACACACACGGAAAGCTCAGTCAACCTCTCCTTTAAAACCTGAACATTAAGATAATAAGGCCCAGATAAAACTTCTTTGAATTTATCAAATCGAACAGAACTGCAATAATAATAATATGATTAAATAAAAGGGTTCCAAAACATTCCCACTGGCCGGCTGCAAAGGATAAAAATCAAGTCTCATTCAACATTTTGTCTCATTAAATATTCTATTTCACTCTGAAATATGTCACATTCCTGAAGTAAAGTCATAGCCTAGTTTTTGTCTTGCAGAATATGATGTATATGCTGATTCACTTCAAAAGTTATTTTTAAAAGAAATTAATAATTTTAGTCAGCGAGGACACATTTAAATGATCAAAAGACTTTTAAAATGTTACAAAAGATTTCTGTTACAGTAAATGCTGCTTTTGAACTTCAAATATTAGGCGGCAAAACTGTTTTCAGAATTGATAATAAGAAATGTTTCTTCATATTAGAATGATTTTTGAAGGATCATGTGACACTGAAGACTGGATTTATGGCTGCTGTAAAATCAGCTTTGCCTTCACAGGAATAAATTATATTTTAAAATATATTAAAATAGAAAATAATTATTTTAAATCATAATAATATTCCATATTACTACTGTTGTCTCTCTGTATTTTTGATCAAATAAATGCAGCCTTGGTGAATGTAAGAGACTTTCAAAAACATTACAAATCTCACGTTAGAGTACATCATATGTTAGTTAAATAGATTGTGAACAGTTGACTAAAATTTTGCCCTTTGCTTTAAATATTCATTCACTGTTTAAGTCTATGATTGTTGAAGTACCTTTGCACAGGCTGACATTTTTGTGTATACCAGGTTTTGGTTGTTTAATTGCAATTATGTTTAAAATTACAATTACAAATCTCACTCCAGCCAACGGAGGTCTTACACAGACAGACTGGGACCAGCACGCTCCGCTCACACCTCAGCACCCTGTCATCTCATCCCCTTCATCTTCTCCCTCAGCCTCTCTCTTCTGTAATGAGGAGAAAAAGAGAGAGAGAGGGGAAAAATTTGTGTTTTACAAGGGCTGAATAAACCACAACCCAGTCCAGAGTCCAAAGAACAGATGGGGAATTTCTGGAAAAGAGGAAAACAATGTGATACCTGAGGTAAATTTAGTATTTAACCATAAAAATGTACATATGTTGTCACCTCACATAAGTCATCTGATCTGTTTACTAGATACAACAGCACCTCTTTTCTCCCTCTTTCATGATAATGTCTGGATAATGGAACTGAGTGGAATGGAATCAGAATATTTTCCATTATAGAAAGCAGCAGCCACTGCCATAGCAAAGTGTGTGTGTGTGTGTGTGTGTGTGTGTGTGTGTGTGAGTATTGATCATAGAGGGTTATTCTCCAGCCAGGGTTTATTAACCTCTGTGATAATGACAGAGCATTTATGTACACAGTGTCCCAGAGGAATTGTGGGATTGCAGAAGACAGAGACCCTTTGGGTATGCTCAGAATGGCATATTGCCATATTACTTGTACTTGAAAAATTAAGCAAACTTTCTTTATGCATGGATGACCTAACATTTGATACATGAATATCCCACAGTGCGATGTGGTCAACCTGACCTTCCATTTCAAGTGTGAACAAAGAACCAGAAATAATAACCTTGAAATTAACCACTTTCTTTGTTCATCTACATCAAACTACAAGTTAGGACATTTTTGCATTAAATTAAAAAAGATATTTGACTCACAATTCATCAAATTAAACATGTAACATATTATGTTCATGTGACAAATTGACATGTTGCATACTACTGTTTAAAACGCATAATTGCAGAATATAATTGCATATGTCATATTGTTTCATGTACTATTTTAGATAGCATGCATAATATAGTGCATTCTATAGTATATGGTATACTACATTTCCAAACGCATTCAGAATGTGAAACAAAGACTCAACACAGACTGATTACAACCAGAATTTAACCAACTGATTAAAACTACTTAACGGGACAGTTTAAACAAAAATTGCAATTTTGTCATCATTTACTCACCCTCACGTTGTTCCAAACCTGTATGAGTTTCTTTCTTCTGCTGAGCACAAAAGAAGGTATTTTGAAGAATGCTGGAGACAAACAGTTGACGGTAGCCATTGACTTCCACGGCATGGAAATAAAATACGGAAATCAGTGGCTACTGTCCACTGTTTGGTTAATAGCATTCTTCAAAATATTTTCTTGCTATTAAAATGAGGGTGAGTAAATGATGACAGAATTTTCATTTTTGGTTGAACTATCTTTTTAAAACTTCTTAAAATACAAGACCCAAAAATACTTGAAACAAGTAAATAAATAAAGCAGGAGGGATGCATGTCAGTCAGATTTCAAAGTGTAATAAATACCATATACATGTTCAGTATTGACACTAGAGCTATGGCCATATTCACTGTCCTCCATTCCTTGTCTCCTTCTTTTAGCCCCTTCCCCCTCCCAAACTACGGTGAAACAGCTTCCTCTATAATTACCAGTTATTAATTTTAAATGAGTCTGTTAAGGCGTTGCATGATGTTAATACTGCCTGTTAATATCAGATCCGATGAGATTGGGGGAAGAGGAGATGAGAGGGGGATGATGGAATGGTGTCTTCTTCTCTCAACCATCATTAGAGAGGGACGACGTCCGTCCATCAGTCTACCCTTACTCCAGTCACTCACACACTTGCTGTAGATGGGGGGTGGGGGGGATCACCCAGAGCATTTTTTTTTTTTAATTAAACATTTCTGTCTCTTCCTAAATTTAATTTTTGGCCTTTTGCCACTTTTATTGAGAGAAGCATAGATACGGCAATGGTGAGGTGAGTTAAAGACGTGGCCTGACAGGTACTGCACATGCTATAATGTGGCATTTTAAATACGACTTGGGTCATCCTAACCCTGCAACCGTCTCACTTCCTGTCTCCTGTGCAACTGTCCTAATAATGTAGATATAAAATAAAACAAAATAAAAATTGATTGGTGACTAATCACTGGCTGTTTCAAAAGGTCAAATCTTTGAAAATTATTTCAATTTTGAGCACCATGTATAAATAAATAAATAAACAAACAAACAAATAAATTAAGTATAGTATAGTATAGCATAACATAATATAATATAATGTAAATCATGTTACCAACATGAGCATCATGTAAGCAACATTATCAACGTGTCAGAGAATGTAGCTAAGCCACTTAACATTTTAAAAACTCCAAATTAAACCAGATTTTTAACATTATGTTTGCAGTCAATGGTACGAGCAAAATCTTTTATCATGGTGCTAAAGTTCAAAATGTTTTTATTTCAAATTTTAATAACCATATAAATTCATTCCTTTTTTTTTAATCAAACTTTAATAATTTTCAATGTTAATAATCAAATATTTGATTATTTTATTTGATTATTTTCTCCTTTAATATGAAATTTTATGGATACAAAATACAAGATTATTTTATTATTTTTAGCAAAAGTTCTACCATTTCTACTGTTGCATGGTATACATCGTCATTCCCAAAGCTACATTTTGTTCTGAACCAACAGATTGTGTATGATGACAAACCATCACAAAGACCTAAAAACTAACAACAACAGGTTGACAGACAGGATATGACAAACAAACTACATGAAATGCATGTGGTGTGAGAGATAAAACTTAAAGCAGCTTGGGAAAGAATGAAACCGGTCCACTCATACGGAGAAACTCTCTCGTTCTTCTCACATCTCTCTTTTCTTTCTCTCTCTTTCTCCTCACCCCCAGCCCCCTCCATCTCCATCTCCACCTCTCTCTCTCTCCCTCTCTTTGTGTTCTGTATTCCAGGGTCCTTTCAGTACCTAAAGTGGCGCTTGCTGCAGCTGAAGTGTCTGTGCATGTGTGCCCGAGCCTGCAATTCACCAATTTCACTGCTAATTAGCCTACAAAGCCGGAGCCTCGCAGGGGGAGCAGAGGAGGGGGTGGCGCATGCAGGGGGTCCGGGGCCCGGGGGCTGAGGGGAGGAGGATGAAGTGGAGGGGAGGGGTGCTGGCACAGCTGACACATATGGCCGGGTACCAGAGACTGGGTGAAAAAGGGTGGAGGTGTAGAAAGAGAGGGTGAGAGAAGGAGGGAAGGAAATGAGAGGATGATGTGGGGTAAAGGACTGAGCCGTTCTTGTACTAGCACATGATACAGAGAGAAGGTGCAGATGGAGAAAAAGAAAGGCACGGAGCCAGGGGAGCACTTTCGCATGACTCACGTCAGGGCTTCAATGCACCTCTTAAAGCAAAGACCACGCTCCGCTTTGACCACCACATGAAAAGCGGCACAGATAATGTCACAGCAAGGTGATTTTACGAGGTTGCTAGATAGCAAGAAAGCAGGCTGGGTGCATAATAGGGAAAACATACATTTGAGATTAGAGCAGAAGAAAGTCCTGCCGATGCCTTTGATACGTTGCAGAAATCAAAAACAAGCTGTCGAATGTGATTTTACGTGTCTTGATGAATTTAAATGATAAGAAGGGCATTTTTAAATATTTGCTGTACACTAAATCAGTGCTTTCAACTGGTGGGTTGGTAAATTGTTCGGGTTGATAGGGTCATGGACACTAAATGAAAACCAGCACTAAATATAAATAAAATATTACATATATGGTATAATACCAGTCATATAATCATATATATTTAGAACAGAGAAGAAGAAAAAAGAGAAAACGCTTTGCTTATCTTTTGTTGCTGATGCCAAATCCTGTGTGCCCAATCAAAGCATTTTACTACAAATTTATCTGTCACTTGGAAGAAGTTAGTTCACTTTGGCAGATGCATGACATGCTTTCACTCTCGAAAAGCATGAACAAAACCATACAACAGGCAAAAATAGGACCTAGACTTTATTAAATATGGGGAGAAGATTTCAAACAAAGAATTTCACCACCTGTTCAATTGGGTCCATTGTGTTGTGTCAAGAAAGTGATTTAATTTGAAATAACTGTTTTCTGTTTAAATATACTGAAAAAATGTATTTATTCCTGTGATGCAAAACTGTTTTTTTTAGCAGCCATCGCTCCAGCCTTCAGTGTCACATGATCCTTCAGAAATCATTCTAATGCTGATTGAGCGCTCAGCTCATTCTTATGTTGAAAACAATTGTGCTGCTTAATATATATTCAAGGAAATATTGATACAACTTCATCAGGATTCTTTGATGAATAGAAAGTAAAAAAAAAAAATCTGCATTTATTTGCAATTTATCAAATCCTTGCTGAATAAAAATATGAATTACTTTAAAAACAAATCTTGCAATCTTGCAATATCACAGTGTGTGACGTCACAGGTTTGGTTTGCTCTGTTGGCCAGCAGTGGTGGACGAAGTACACAAACCAAGTACTTGAGTAAAAGTACAGATACGTATAATAAAATATTACTCCAGTAAAAGTAAAAGTACTCCTTTTTCAGTTTTACTTAAGTGAAAGTACAAAAGTACTCAATTTTTTATGTACTTGAGTAAAAAAAACTGATAGATAGATTTATTTTGCAATTTTATATAGGCTACTTAATTAAATTTTATATTAGCCTAAACATTTATATCATATTATAATCCTACTGCTCAAAATACCTGGGATTTTCCCAAAATAACCACTATATGGAGTCAAGATATATTTTTGTTGTTGATATGGACAAGTTGACGAGAGTGATGTAGTAATGTTCACTGTGAAGCTTACACTGCGAAGTACCTGAGAGAAAATATATTTGACCATCTGATTTTGACCAGTAAGAAAAAAGTGTTTTAAAGCTTGTTGTTTTGCAGAACATCACAGTTATATATGACATGAGAATAAGGCCTGAAGTTAGGAAGAACATTTTAAGGAAAATATAATTATATTTCTTCTCAGACCTTGTCTGTGGTGTAAAAACACCAAATGCCCCCAGAGGGCATCACTTCCCACTTTGATAATTACTGTAGTTACCATGTTCTGAACATCACATCCTTTCTTTCCCCCCCAGATGTAATCCATCTAGGTGTTTGGATAAAAATATTTGGACTCTATATCTAAAAATGACCTCAACTTAGCACCAGCAAGCTTGTTAGCTAGACAGTTAGCATCAGCTAACAATATTTACTTATTTTCAATATGGTTATGAATAAACATTCATATCTGTCTACTCGGCTAGTTAGTCCAAAAAATATAAAAAATTATACTGTTGATAAACAATATAAAAACAGATGTCACATAGGGCTAAATGCGTAGCATTTTAATAAAACTGTTAACGTTACGGCAGCGGGGAATATAAATGTGCATGAGTTATTTTATTTAGTCTGTGTTATTTTAATTTTTCGTTTTTTTTTTTACCTAAAACATAGAGACACTGATGTTGATGTGTCTGCATTCAAGCATTTCAGTGGGCTTAAATAGATCACCCTATACAGCAGATTTAGTTCACAAACAACTGACAGTTTTGACCTAAATATGATAAATAATTTTCAGTTACAATAATTAATCCTAAAATTCGACATTAGTAACTTACTTTTATCAGCATCAGTCGCACACACGCTCACAAGCTCTCCCTGTTCTTACTTGTGAATTCAGTTCACTGGAGACTCGCACTAAACGGTTCATTTGAATCAGTGAGTTGTCGACTCGAGAACAGCTGCAATCGGTTAATTTTAATTTGTGAATTAATCGTTTGGTGCGATTTGCGAACCAATTTAAAAGGTTCACTGAAAAGAATCAGTTCGTTCTTGAATC
>NW_015505534.1:46155-57351 GCF_001515645.1 Sinocyclocheilus grahami | reverse complement strand
GACAGTTTTGACCTAAATATGATTTTCAGTTACAATAATTAATCCTAAAATTCAACATTAGTAACTTACTCTTAGCAGCATCAGTCGCGCGCGCGCGTTTCTTACTTGTGAATTCAGTTCACTGGAGACTCGCACTAAACGATTCATTTGAATCAGTGAGTTGTCGACTCGAGAACAGCTGCAATCGGTTAATTTTAATTTGTGAATTAATCGTTTGGTGCGATTTGCGAACCAATTTAAAAGGTTCACTGAAAAGAATCAGTTCGTTCTTGAATCGGACACCGCTTCTGCGTGTCAGAGCACATGATATATTATAAGGAGTAACGATATGTTTTATGAAATGTAGTGAAGTAAAAAGTACAATCTTATGCTTTGGAATGTAGTGAAGTAAAAGTAAAAGTTACTCAAAATAAAACTACTCTAGTAAAGTACAGATACTTGAAAAATGTACTTAAGTACAGTAACAAAGTAAAACTACTCCGTGTTACTGCCCACCACTGTTGGCCAGTGAAGTAATATAAACATTAATCATATTTGTTATATATTTTTTAATCAAAGTGGAAATCAGTTTACTAAATAATGTAAATTTGACTGACTGCTTCACTTCCACTTTAAGAGTGGAGAGCGTAACAGAAAGGGCAAAAACCTCAATATAGAAAGAAACCAAGACTGGAAGGACTCTCTAGAGGTGACATGGAAAGACAGAGTTGTTAGACATAGGGGTGGCCACAGGGGGCGCTGTAGCCCAGTATGGCTGGAGTGTTTGTGAGTGGGGATGCCCAGGTCTGGTAAGCCTACACTGGGCACAGCTGCACAACAGCCAGCCCTGGCACCATCCACATGCCCTGGCAGACAGAGCGGGTCTTAGAGCCTAACTAAAACACGCACACACACATACACACGCGTACAATCCACCCAGTCTGGTAGCTGCCAACAGCCCTAACACCGTCTCTGCCATGCTGGCATCCATCCTACCACCTATCGCTGACGGCAATGGTTTCCAAAGAGACTGGAGTTTGGCACGACGCCCAGGAGAGCACTGGAGTATGGCATTGGCAGCGTTTGTATAAGCTTAGGCTTGTCTCTCTCTCTCTCTCCCGTCTTGGTCTCCTTCGCTCATTCTCACCCTCTCTCCCTCTGATTTGCTGTTTGTTTGTTGTTTTGTTTGTCCTCTGTCTCCCGACGCTTGTATATTTAAGGCTGTGGATGTGGAGGTGCAGAAAAGGATTATTCCGGAGGCACACAGGGGTCACACGCCTCTGGGGTACTGCGACCACCTTGAGAGAACGCTGTAATGCTCTCTCATCCACAATCACACATGCTTAAAAACACCATCACGATGAAATTTACACCCTAACAGTTCTAGCTCCAACATATGTGACAACATATGAACTTATGTATGTGTTTATGTCATATACATTAGGCACAATCTAGTCTCTGAGGCATTTCGCACCGCCACACGACAACTACACCCAATGTTTAGAGCTAAAGGGGTAAATGCCAACTCAACAGCTGTAATTGTTTGAACTGAGTATGTTCACCTAAAGCCCTCATCTTAATCCCAGTGGACAGATGCCATATAAAATCCCTCTTTAAAATGAAAATGAAGACAGTGTAAATATTCTGTTCACCAACGCTGCCAGCAAGCCCTATACGACAGACTTATATGGATCTCAAACTGAAATATTACTGTGTAATGCTGGCCATAATTCCAGCTTATTCACTATAACATTTACATTTACATTTAGCAGACGCTTTTATCCAAAGCGACTAACAATTGGGGGATACATAAAGCGATTCTTCTTTAAAGAGACAAACAGACACAAGAAGTGGTTGTAATACCAAGTTCTTAGACATTGTTCAAATAAGTACAAGCTAGAAAGAGAAGGAATAAATAAAGAGAGAGAATTTAAAAAAAAAAAAATTATGATGAAGTCAAGTAGCTTTGAAAGAGATGAGTTTTCATCTGTCGCTTGAACATTGTCAGGGATTCAGCATTCTGGATAGGGGTGGGAAGATCGTTCCTCGTTGAAGACCAGTCGTGCCGCTGCATTCTGAATCATTTGTAGAGGTTTGATTGTGCTTGATGGGAGTCCAGCCAGAAGAGCATTGCAGTAGTCCAGCCTAGAGATGACAAGGGCCTGGACAAGAAGTTGTGCAGCATGCTCCGTTAGAAAGGACCTGATCTTTCTGATGTTGTGCAATGCAAACCTGCAAGATCGAGCGGTCTTTGCAATGTGGTCTTTGAAGGTCAGCTGGTTATCAAAAGTTACACCAAGATTTCTGACCGAAGTTGATGGGGTAATTGTAGAAGAACCTAGCTGGATGGAAAAATCATACTGTAAAATTGTACTATTAAAAAAACAAAACCTACATAAAATTGACCGCAGTAATTTTGACAGCCCACAAATGCAAGTTAATACTAAACACACATGCAAAGTAAAATCAGATCGTTCACAATTACAGCTGGAACAGATTTCTGCATACTATTGTCAATTGTACATACAATTTTGGTTGTACAATTTTGGCATATAACTCTATGAACAATTTTTGAGTACAATTGTTTGGGAATTTTTGCATGTAACTGTATATATTATAGTTGCATATGTACATATATTTGTATGTATATTTTTGCACGTAATTGTTTGTACAAATTCTGTTTACAATTTTTGTGCATTATTTGCATATAACTGTACATACAATTTTTGCATGCATATGCATGTACAGATTTGAATACAACTGCACATATTTTCAGCATTTATACATGCACTTTGAATGAACAATAGTTTGTGTATTTTTTGTATATATTTGTACACAGCTTTCTTATGTAATTTCATGCCCAACAATCTATCGTTGTAGATAAAAATTTTGCATGTAATTGAACATACAATTTCTGTGAACAAATGTTTGGGATAGAAATGTACAAAAAATTCTTGAATATAATTGTGTGTACAATTTTGCGTACAGTTGTACATAATATTTAAACGTCAACCTTACATACTATATTTACATGCAGCTGTATTGTAGGTACATTTTTGCATGTAAATGTACATACAATTTCTGTGTACAACTGTGCATTTTTTGCATATAAAATTTACACAATCATTAATTTTTTTATTACATTTTGCGTATAATGGTACATACAATTTTTCTGAACAGTTTTATGTGCAATTATTTTACTTTCTCAAACTTTTTTATTTATATCATTCATTTAAAATCATCAAATCTATAAAACATAAACATGACAGTATTTCAGACTGATCACAGATCATTTGTCAAAAGCCACAGGCCCAAAACTCCACTTCACCCCTTGTTCATTCAGGATCAGATTTAGCCAGCACTGAGCCGCCCCTCTCTCTAGAACACTTGCAGAAGTCCAAAATCATGTCTTCCCCCCTTTCTACTGCCTTCAGATGAGCTCCACAATGAATGAGATGGCAGATCTCTCTGTAACACTCCTCGTTTAAATATTCTCCCTTCTGCCTGTCCCCCCTACTCCCCCCTTTCTCTCTGGTCTGCTTTATTTTATTCCTGGGTGCAAGCTGAATTTAATAAATATATGCAAATGTGTGCGGCGGAACATGACGAGTTTAAATCAGTCTGCGCTGCTCTTTGAGCGCTGGTGAGATTGAGGCTGAGAGCTGACCCCGGGTTAATCATTTTTCACTTCCCTATCGCATTCAATTCTGCTGCAGCCAGTGTACGTGTGTGTGCGTGTGCTTGGGCGCACGCATGTGTCTAAGTGTGGGTCTGAGTGAGTGAGTGAGTGCATCCCTGTGTGTGTTTGTGTGTGTATTATTAATACAGAGGGAGGTAAGTCATGTTCATGTTTTTTGAACAGATCAATGAAGATAAAGTCTTTCATTTATCTTATCACAGATGAATCTTAAAAGAAAATATTCTTCCTCACACATATTTACTATATTATTACAGCACTAAAACAATCACCTAATGACCTGTTGTTCTCACCTCTCTTTCTCTCTTTGTCACTCTATTTTCCTCATCCTCCAGAAAGCACAGACTTAAAAATGCAAAGCTTCTGGTCTTGAGTACATCTTCAGCCTTCTTTTTTTCATTTCTGTTTTATACCCTTCTAAGTTCTCACATTTCTTTCAAGCATTTGCAAACATTTTTCAAATTTTCTCTCTTTTCTGCGCTCATGCTGTTATGTCACTACAATTTGAGCATATATACTACAAATAATTTTTCTACAACTGCTAAAAGAGATCAACCTTGCATTATTCCATAAATGCATACATTTATATATCCTATTCAGATATTTATTATTGGTACTCATGAATAAAACACACAATGGAGTTCAAAAGTCTGAGACCACATTGGAATTCTGGAATTCAAAATGTAATGTAGGACTTTTAATAAATAGGATTTTCACTAACCAAATAAGCAAATGTATGGCATTGATCATGTGAACCGTTCTTGCTCCTGTTGAAGCTCAAGATGAAAGATTTTTGAATAATCTTAAATCAAGATTAAGACCGTAATCATCAGGTTTTACACAAATTTGTGGAGTTCATGCAGCTTGAATGTTGTTGCCATTAAAAATAATGAAGGGCAAACCAAATACTCAGACGCAGCAAATTAATGTAAATTTAAATTCATGTAATTTGTTTTAACTTAATTTTTCACTCCAAGTTGTCATGAGCTTATAACACTTCAGTTCAAATGTTTGAGGTCAGTAATTTTTCAAGGTTTCCACAAAATAATATCAAGCAGCAGAACTGTTTTCATAATAACAAGAAATGAAAAGTTATTTGAGCACCAAATCAACATGATTTCTGAAGGATCATGTGACACTGAAGACTGGAGTAATGGCTGCTGAAAATTCAGCTTCACCATCACAGAAGTAAATTACATTTTAAAAATATTAAAATAGAAAAATAAAATTCCACAATAATACAGTTTTTACTGTATTTTTTATCAAATAAATGCAGCCTCAATGAGCCTAAGTCTCTCTTTCAAAAATATTAAGAAAATTACTGAATGCAGCAGTGTAATTTGTAATAAAAAAAGTGTACTAAATTAGAAAAGGTGCTTAAAAAACATTTTCACTAGTGGGTTCTAGCTTTAGGACAACACACTGATCTCACACACTATATAATCGACTATACAAAAGAAAAGAGTGGCCTACATCGGTACCTCAGAAATTAGCAAAATAAATGATGCCCATGCATGCTAAAAAGTTTAAGCTTCAAGAGTTTATGGACCACTGGAGAGGTCAAAGGTCAATCTGTACTGCTATGTTCATTCCACTGTAGCTCCATCTACAGCAAGAGAAAGGTAGAAAATGCAGGAAAACCAGGATCTGAAACCTTGATTCTCATGGAAGATCATCTTTCATTCTAATGTTCCAATGTACCATAATATAGACAAGAAGTGAACATTGAAAATGTGCATTTGCATGTTCACTCTCTTACAGTATGTTTTCCACACTCACACAGACATGTCTGTGGCCGCCTAACTGATCTAAGTTCTAATCAAACATCATTTAGACTGCATCTCACCCCGTCCCCACGGGAACAAGCACCCCAGTGACGGTCGCCAGGCAACCACCCTCTCATTTCTGAAGTGTCAGTTTGCATTATTGTCTTCACGCTCTCTAGTGATACCCAGAGTCTTGCATACTCACAGACTTCTACATGGACACACACACCTACAGTCACATACTCAAATGTGCTTCTTAACATTTTCAAAACAGAATCTGCAAGCATTTTGATTACTTTTGTTGTAAAAATATATTGCGTGTTTTGATACACATACCAATCCACAAGAATTCACTGCATTGCTGTCAGAAAGTGGTGGAAAAATTTGTGGCACAAACAGACCCTTGAAAACCATTTGTGCTCACCTGCCAAACTAAATATTTGGCACTGATCTGCAGTAGATTGTACAGCGTGAAGACCAAAAAGAAAGAGGAGAATTCACAAACATAGACAATAATGTATATGAAACACACACGTATACAAATATGCCGAGTATGTATATCTGAAATAATCACATGCCACTCGACACAATCCACACAAACTGCATTTGTAGATCTAAAAAGTGTAAAATGACAGATTAAGATTTTAGTTTTATTAACATACTCTTATACTATTTATTAATATTTTGAATTACATTTTTTCCCCCGCGATTTTAATGTTTTAGCAGTCTATTATGCTCACCAAGGATGCATTTATTTGATCAAATATCCAGTAAAACAATTATTTTGTAAAATATTATTGCAATTTAAAGATGAAGTCTGCTTTGACACTTGTGTGATCTTTAGGGGAACTGACATTATACATTCAATAAAATTCACCTTGACGCCAGTTACTTGAAAGTATTTGAAAAAATGAAAAGTTAGTTCTGAGGCCAAGGTCTAGCATCGGATGACACTTTTTGGGAACCACAGTTTTTAAAGTCATTTTATGTGACATTAATTGTTCAAGGCAAAATGCAACAGACAGTATGTGTGTTTGGACCTGTGGTATTCTGAGGTTATCTGCATTACCATAAGGACGCTCATTAAATACCACCTGTTAGTCTAGCTGTCTACACTCCTGTATACATGTATATGAAAACAGTTTTTATAGAGTTGTGCTCAGATATATAAAGTTGCAAACAAACGCACGCACACATGTAGGCTGACACAAGGGGTACATGTGCAGATGGCACGCAGGGTGTATTGAGAGGATACAGAAGGTGCAAACATATGGTGTGTGACAGAGAGCAAAGTCACCGAAAACCTCTAGCTTCAAAAGAGATTTGATGCCCGCGCTGCTCTTTTGTATTGGGCCAAGTCCACTTTGGCTGATTCTCTGGTAATGAGTGTAGAGTGGAGTTTGGCCTGTCCTGGGATCAGAGTGAATAAAAGTTCTGTTTAGCGTCCGCTCAGCAGCCAACAAGAGCAACTTACTAATTCCAGGCTGAAAAAGCAATACCCCATCTTATAACGTGACTCTCTCGAGCAGCATTCTGTGGTCAATTATTCCAAAGAGCCACATAATCATTGCTAAACTGTATAATTAACCATTGTTCCAGGCAATCAAATCCCTGATACTATATTGCCAATATACAGAACATATGATATAATCCAATTTAATATTAATATTAAATGAGAATGATGGCACAAAATATCAACTAATTTAAACAACATTTACTCAAAATTCACACAAAAATATCTGAAAATATGTGCATTGTTTATTGATCAGTATTGTTTTAGTAAAGTTTTGAGTTTTACATTAGTTTTGTTATTTTAGTATTTCAATTTAAAGTAAATGAAAATGAGAAAATTATATTAGATTTTTGCCGATATCCGATATGTCAATATTTTTAAAATAATTTTGGCCGATGCCAATACTGATACCGATAACTATTTCCTTTTGTTTTGAAATAAGACCAAGTCTCTCCTGTGCAGAAATTATAGACAAATAATTTTTAATTTTGGTTAGTTTTGAGCAAAAACTTATTTATTAGAACTAATAAACATTATTAATGTTCTTTTTTTAATGAGAGTATATTGACAGCTTTGAAAATAACTAATAAAAATCAATATCTGCTGTTTGCGGTTGAATAATATTAAAAGTAATAATAATAATAAAACTGTTATCGCACACCGGATGCATCATTCTTCTTTGATTAAATGCCGTGATGAAAAACATTCAGGTAAAAGTTCCCATGAATGACCACACTGCTAATGTGATCTTATCACTAGCACACCCTGAGCACATGTGAGTTATTCATCTTATCGGCAAGGCATATCAGCATCATTTTATTTTTTTAAATCGACCGATGCCAATGTGTACATTTTAAGCCTTTATTGTCCGATTCCGATAACGTTCCGATAATATCATGAATTCCTTGTTAATATTTATTTTAAATACTGAAAATGTTTTTAGCTTTAGTTTTAGTTAAAGAATAAACATGCTATTAACAAGATTGTGTAGATTTGTTTTTTTAACAAAGGAGGGCTAACATTTAATTGGCAATAGTGTCAAAAATTTTGTTTACATTTTCAGTTTCTAATTTGTTGGGAGCATGCTCTGTCAAAATATAACTATTTTAAACAGCTAAAGAGAATTCATAAACACATAAACAAAAACAAACCAAAGCAACATATAATCGAGTCACAATAGTCCCTGGACAGCCATCTCAACACCCATTTACACACTAGTCTATAACAAAGCTGACAAAACATCCACATCTATTGTGAATAGGCAGTTAAAGGACCCCTCTGCAACCCCCCTTTCACTCATCAGGGCCTGTCCCAGCCCAAAAGGTTAATATTTGAAGGTGGATGGCCATAAATATGGAGAGAAGGACTTTTAATTAAATAAGCACTTCTTAAATGCTCTCTGGGGCAGCACTGCTTTTGTTTAAAGATGATTGATTGACTGCTATCTCTCCAGGCTAAGTCATTTGTTTCCCCTCTCCTTCCCTCCTCCCTCTTTTCCTTTTCTCTCTCTATCGCTCCATGTCCGATACCTCTCCATCCTACTCTCTCACTCTCATTCAGTCGTTTACGAGGCCAATATTTCTCCTCACCCATGACACAGTAATGAGCTCATTCTGCGCCTGTTGGCCACGCCCCATCCCTTTTCCCAGGAGGCCGTGGGGCAGGGTGCCCTGTTAAACATGAACTCAATCTAACACCCCTGGCAGTGCCGAGTTATTTATTTTTCAGGAGGCCATAGAGCGGTCAAACGAAGCATTATGATGTTATTGCCCACCACAGACCTGATAAACAGGGTAAACAGATACCAAACCACTGTCACATTCTCTCGCCTATCTCTCAAACACACATTGAACATTATGTAGGAAGGGCTTTATGTATAACAATTTAATCAGAAATATTGGACACCATAAAGGGTGACCCAGACCATCAGAATCACCACGGCAATTCTTTATTCTTCTGTCTCTCTTTAGTCAATTTTTTAGATTGTTTCTTCTCCCCTTTACTTGTCATTCTCCTGTTGCTCAAATTTAGGGATTAGAGTTATTAAAACCATATTAAGGAGCGAGAATATAGGCCACACTGTCACTTCTGTTAAAAACTGTTACCGTTGACACAGATTTAATGTATTTATGATACAGCACCCATCTGATGCTGGAACGATGCTTTACATTTCCGGACTCTGGTGTTTCTAGTCAAATTAACATTTTTCCGAGCCAATAATATAATGTTAAATCTATGGAAATGGTTTTAAAAAGCACATATCTCCATAGTTTCAGCACCACAGTATTAAAACATCATTAAAACAAAACACGCATATTAAAAATTATATTTTTTTCGCCTTTTTTGCCCCTTTATGTTTCTTACAACAGATTCTTCCAGATGTAACAAAAGTTTATTGAAATATTAAGATTGCCATACATTGTAATGTCTAAGTAGTAAAACATCCATAAACTGTCATGAACAGATTCAGTAGCACACATTGCAATAGCAAACAAAAACTTGCTTAGTGCTTACATTACTAGTGTCACACTTCCTGCATTCAAATATGCATACTTATAAATCCCATACCCATGTCTGAGAAGGTACTACATTTGAATTTGAACTTATTTCACAACCTTTTAAAAAGTCCATAGTATGAATGAAATTTGGATGTACTTTTCGCCTACTGTTTTTTGAATACTATGAATTCGGGCATACTAATCTTAAGGCGTACTGTTTTCCTAAAATTATCCTCAGTTATTAGTGTTTCCAAATTTGAAAACTATTTCCTCAATGCATTTGTCAGCAAATGTTCCTTCTCTCCTGTTCCTTCTCCTCTGTCCTTTTCTTCCCCTCCTCTGTCTCTTTCTCTCTCTAGCATCAGGCCGATAAGGTCTGATGATTTCTAGCTACTCTAGTGCCAGTGACGGGGGACTTCCTGCCGGCTACAGCCCAGGGGCCCAGTGACACACTGCTGGGATTGTGGAAGCTCAGATTTTTTTTCCTTTCTGCTGGCTTCTTACACAGGGTCCTGGTTTCTGTGCTGTATGCTGAGCGAGGGTGTCTCTAGAGTGAAAAAAAATAGGATCTCAGGAAGTCCTGGGCCGAATCAGAGCACCACGCTTCATCTTCTTCATCTCACATCTCTGCCGCAGAACTACAGCCACTCTGGGGCTGTAGATCACAGACAAGCTGCCTGCTGCTCCAGTAAGATACAGCTTACTGTTTCAGATTGAATTTATTAGGCCTGTCTGATGCTGTAGCCTTTCTGATCTGATGCAATAGTATGCTTTTTGTGAGAGGACAAACTGTAAGATAGATAGAACAATTGATAGAAGACGGACAGACGGGAGATAGATAGATAGATAAACAGATAGATAGAACAAAGGATATATAGATGGATGGATAGAATGATAGATAGAGAGAATGATAGATTAAATGATAGATGGATAGCTAGAACAACAATAGATAGAAGGACTATAGATAGATGAACAGATGGATAGACAGAACGATGGAATGATATAATGGATAGAACTATAGATGGAATGATACATTTAACAATAGATGGAATGATGGACAGAATATACAGAATGATAGATAGAACAAAAGATTTATAGATTGATAAATGGACAGCTAGAATGATAGAACAACAGATGTTAGAATGTTAGATGGACAGACAGAACAATAGACAGAGAGTGATATAATTATAGATTGATAGATGAATAGGTAGAATGATATACAGTAGAGAGAATGATAGATGGAACGATTGATGGAATAATAGATGGATAGATAGGACGATATAATGATAGATGATAGAACAATAGACCAATTCAGAGTAGACGTCACAGTTACATCACTTGCAGCTGCGCGCGCATAGTGGTTGCAGAAAAACACTGGGAACAAGTAGAGGTAAATGGGTAAAATCCATGGAATAAAAGAAAAAATATATTTTTGTGCCTTTTGATGTCAAGATCGGAATGCAAATACATTTTTATAGAATAATGTCGTCAAAGACGCCATTTGAAGCTAAACGCAGACGTTTAAATGGACATACTATGGATGAAAACTGTTATGATTACTCTACTTTTAAAGCATAAATTCGATTTAAACAATAGGTCTACATAATATTCACATATGCTGTTCATAGGGGATGTATTGTATTAGCCCTACAGCTACAGCATGAAATATTATTTAAACCTTACTATTAACATTTTTACATAAAATTTATTTATTTTATCTCACAATTCTGACTTTTTTTTTTT